>NC_073744.1:142704800-142887300 GCF_029784135.1 Toxorhynchites rutilus septentrionalis | reverse complement strand
GATTCATTCTGGCTGAAAAAGATGATCAAAAAGTAATTTCTGTAGTACTAGTACTGTAGTACTATTTTGTTACTGATCGCAACAGCCCCTAGCGGACTACTGTGAGGGTTTGTCTTGTATCAATCATAAAAATAAGTATTTCTCACAACCACAAATACTCCCGGGACATATGACATACTTAATGGGAGCAAGTGGGAGCAAACATAATTTGGATAAGTTTTCGCTGTATTGCAAAATAATCACGCTACAAATGTGATGTATTTGAGCTCATGTAATGCCTTAAAAGACTTCCGGTGGTCATCATACCGACATTGTCCCCCATAAATGTTCGATTGGTTGATTTTATACCCACCGAGCTGTGCTTTCAGAAAGCACTAAACATTCGTCATTTCCGCTGTCGTAAAAAAATTATGACTAATCCGCCTAGCACAACTCTCGCAGCAACTATCGCACTCGGTCTATTTGTCTCATTAAAGGCACCACAGTAAAGTTCGAACCACAGTGTCGCCCCTCACTAACTGTCAACAACTGGCCCTAAAGCGACAATATCCGGAACCGGCCATTGGCGGGAAAATGCCAGCGCTAGCAATAAAAATATATTCGCTCCCATTCGGTTCGGTTAACGAGTTTTTGCTGTGACGGTTGTTGGGTCAACCATTTTCCCCCGCTCACAAGATTCAAGCCATTCAAACGAAATTCCAATTCGTCAAAAGCATGACCAAAGTCGGTTCTGTCGGTCGCATTCCGGAAGTGATGACTCTGCAAGGATACACGACGCCGAAATCATAATACCGTACCTTTCAAATGGATGAGGGGAGAAGGAAATTCCGGACGCACACCTTCCAAAATTGATTCGATTTTTCGAAACGATGTCTTCTCTATTTGCCTAACCGATGCTCCGGTTGTCGCCGTCCGGCAGAAGGAAGTTGAAATATGTTTGATCAGCGTGACCTTTTTTTCCGCCTGCCGTCGCAATAAATGTCAATCATCTTGGTGCGTATTTTAAAGATGTTCCAAAATTGAACGAAACGTACAGATTATAATCCATATTTTACAAGTTAAGCGTATTACAGCGCCATCGAAGTCGGAACTGCGATTCGCACTTACGGTCAACGTCTTCACTCGCTCCAATCTGATTACACTTTACTACGCGTTTTATGCGGGAGCCTTTATGAAATGAAGAAAAGTACAACACGCAGGCGGATCGGCAAATTACCAGCGTAAAATTACAACGCAATTGGGGAGCTTTTCCGAATTTTCTGGAGTATTTGTTGAAGTGGCACAGGTAACACAAAATTACACAATACCCGAATACCTTTTGCTCGTGCCAAGTTATTTAACTTATTTCCTAGGTTATGCAACAAGGGCAATACAGAAAGGGTTCGACTGTTTTCATTACAAATAATAATTGATTTCCATACCGGAGCGGAAAAAGGTCTCAGTCAAAGTACGAGAGCATTTCCAGGCAGCCGTAAGGCAGTTCTTCCAAATTTCAAAGCAATTAAAGCAGTCATTCCCGGTGTATGCATGTGAAACCTTTTGATGTAGGACTACGTATAACCTTTCAATATAGGGGCCCATTTCAATATTTCGGTGTGAAAAAGTGTTCAGTTTTTGAACGCTAATACCTCCTCAATTAATGAATGGATTTTGGTTCCAAATACACACATTGATGAGAAATATCCTCAGCATTTGTTTATATGCTACACATTACGGTTTTTCAGCTCATATAAAGTTCAAATTGATGAAAAATTGGAAGAAAGAATTCCCTACTTTCACATACATTTTGTCTGCGCTCCCGCAGCAAACAGCTATTCATTACAAGCAACCACGGGTACGAGCGAAACGTATGAACAAGGTGAAGGAGGGAGACAAAAAGGAGATAATAAATAAATATAGGCGGTCGCTACAACGTTAACTATATGGCTATATAAAGTGAGCGATGCTGGGGCTTGGCCACATTCTATCATCGGACGCCAAGCAGGAAAGACGTTATCTTGAAATTGATTTTCAGCATAAGAGATTGCTGCATTGGCCGGGGATGTATGCGGTGCGATACCGCAAGAGTGAGAGGCAGGAGTTTCAATGGGATGTGGAGCAGTAGAGCCTATCGAAGTGGGTTAAAAGCGGTGAGGGCGTCGCGCCGGGTGAATGAGTGGATAATTGCGCTCGATTTGATAGAATGCTGGAGTTTTTAAACGGTTTTATTTAGCTGTGACATATTTGTATGTTTGTATGTAACATGTTTGTCTATGGCGCTGTACCACATTAATTGTTTTAACACATTAATCCTCTCCTGTTGAACGGTTGATCTGAAATTTGGAACACACCTTTATCTCTGCAGTCATTATAAAACTGCATATTTCATGATCTTGAAAATCCAAGATGGCGACCGCTACAAAATGGCGGATTACATATTTTCTCAAAGCCCCATCAATATGGGTATCAAATGAAAGGGATTGACTAGTAGAACACAGTTATTTATGGAAAATACAAATCCACAATGGCCGCCACCACAAAATGGCGGATGACATATTTTCTCTAAACCCCATCAATATGGGTATCAAATGATCGACTCCTCATGAATAACTGTGTTCTACTATTCAGAACACAGTTATTCATGAGGAGTGCAAAGCCCAATTATATCACGATACCAGATGGTAAATTCCTATTACGATATGCTTGCCATCAAGTATGTGTTCGTTGCTGGCTGAACAATAAACCCTGCAACATTTGCCCCGCACGACATTTACACGACAAATTTTGATTATTTCGTATTTGAATCTAAAAGTTTGAGTGTTTACTGAGTGCTGAGGTTTTATTTTATCCTTTGATTTTTTTCTGTAATTTTGTACATGAAAAGTTGATCATTCTGGGATCTGTGCTCCATGATATTCGAATAATGGACACCCCTTGGTGTAGTCCAACGTCTTTTTTTATTCAAAATATACGTTTATTGTTCTTGAACGGTGGTCTCAAATATTTTATGCTATCTTAAATTTATAAAAAAATAATAAAAACATTTTTTACAAAAAAAATTATAGGAGGTTGTGTCCCAGATACGACCGCATTGTTGACGTAGAACTTCGCTGCTATTTTATAAAAGTCGCTTGTTTATACCTTCGGATATTATTCTATAATGCTGTGAAATTTTAGAAACAACTGCTTAGTAGAATACTCTCTGAGATGTTTTTTTTCTTTGTAGAATCAGTTGACGATAATTGATTGATGATTCATTCTTGCCTTCGCAGAACAATACACTAGCTGATCGTATGTCGCAATTTATTTCATGTCAATGCATTGAAAATTTACCTCGAACGCTATTCCGGTGGCCTTTTTCGCAATTGACATAGACTCGGCTACAGTCGATTAAATACATGTTGCACCAGCACCATTATTCCACATCTCATAACTACATCAATATATCTTTGGCACCGCGAGGAAACAACAACAATGACAACACTTGCAAGTATCAAATATCATGCTACATGTTATTTAGTATTGCCTCAGTGGAATTGCACCTTTAGGCATCGTTAGTACAACGTAAACCAAGCGCCAAACAAGCGTTCGCCATAGCATGCATACATAGCCATACATTGAAACTACTAGGAATATAAACACTTCTCATCATTTTGCGCTATTCCCAAAATAAACGCTTCTGTTTATATTACTGGCCTCGAAAAAAGTCACTTTCTCATGCTCGAGATAAGCACAGCTGTCACCAGGGTTGCCAATAATATTTTTGAAAAAACTGGAAGATTGCTCTTAAAAAAACTGGAAGAAAACTGGATCATGTGAAACCTTTTTATTTTAAGAAGACCGGCTATGATTTAACTAAATTGATTTTTTTTACCCATTTCAAAGCTTGAGAAATAGATTTTTTTTATGCTTCGTGTAGTGTTTATATGGAGTTCATAAAACTGTAACTGTAATTACTGTGAAATAATATTTGAGAGATTTTTTTGACGTAGAACTACGTCTTTCATTAAGGGTGCCAAATCAGAAAAAAGGTCACGTTTTTATGAAATAAAGTTAACGTTAATAACTAATTTTGCCGCGAACGGATTTTGGCGATTTACATACTAAACGAATCGGAAATTTCGTAAGATTTGTTTAATGTGCTATACATTAGATTCCCTGGTTTGTAGATGGTTAAAATTCATGAAAACTTTAAGCATTTCCATTTTCCCATACATTTGTTCTGTCCATTTGTGTGCTTTCCCGAACAGAGCTGTCAATAACGAGCAACTTATCGACGACCAACGGAGGGGAAATCGTAGGATTCAAAGTCTCCGTGAACAAAGGAATAGGTAGAAGAATGAAGGGGAATACTTGCCTAGAGTATAAACAGTGGATCTCGCTGAGGCAAACTTTCATTCGGCATCGGACTGTTGAGCAATTCAGTTCACTTTTCTTTCGATGCGCTTCGATCCAAGATTGGACCCCACCAGTGGTAATCCAACTTGGATATCGTTGTTTGGTTGTTCTGTTCGTTTTTCGCGTTATTCGTATCGTGTGTTTTTCTTTCCGCGTCATAAATTGGACGCTTCGCGTAGTGTGTGACAAGGCTCGAGGCTCGAGGCAGGCTCGAGCCCTGCAAAAAAACGAACGCATTGCCAGGGGCAATAAAATTTCGAGGGAAGCGTCATCTAATGATGCACGCGATGTTGGTGCAGTGAAAAGCGCTCGCACTGAACCTTCGCGAGTGTGACACCGTATCAAACAACAGCGAAGTAGACGATTTCGGCGCGTCGGTCGAAAATGTAAACACCGTTAACAAAATCAAAATCAAGCTCTCCCTGCTGTTGGTGAGACCGGCCGCTCCTGACAAACTCATCAGCGAATTCGCATTGATGGGTGTTACAGCAGAGAACAAGCTGTGTGGCATTATTCAGTCTTTTTCCAAGCAGTTAACATTGTTTGTTTTCCGTCATCATAAGGTCTTCGTTGGTGCCTTTGAGAATGCATTAATGCATTAAACTAACGTTATGGCGAATCAGGCGTTAAGGTTGTGCGCCAAAAAATTATTTGGGGAATACCAAGCATCTTGAATGTCTTACTGGAATGTTATAAGTTATTTGGGTTCACGTGCCAGTCGCAAAACTAGGATCAACTAGGATTGCAATCGCGCTAATATTGATCATAATGAAGCATTGCTACTGTTTTCGAGGTTGTTATTAACAAAAAGAGTTTATTCCGCTTGTTTAGTCACCAAAAAAGTAAATGTCGTTCTGGAATTTTGCATGTGATTAGGTTTCGCTTGCCAGTAGCAAAATTTTCCCCACTAAGGATGACAGCTGTGCTTCTCTCGAGCATGCGTAATGCAACTTTTTTCGAGGCCAGTAATATTAACAGAAGCGTTTCTTTTGAGAATTACGCAAAATGATGAGAAGTGTTTATATTCCTAGTAGTTTCAAGTCACCAGTGTATGGCATGCTCTGGCGAACGCTTGTTTGGCGCTTGTTTTACGTTGTACAAACGATGCCTAGAGGTGCGATTCCTTTGAGGCAACACTAAATAACATGTAGCATGATATTTGATACTTGCAAGTGTTGACATTGTTGTTGTTTTCATGCGGTGCCAAAGATATATTGATGTAGTTATGAGATGTGGAATAATGGTTCTGGTGCAACATGTATATAATCGACTGTAGCCGAGTCTATGTCAATTGCGAAAAAGGCCACCGGAATAGCATTCGAGGTAAATTTTCAATGCATTGACATGAAATAAATTGCGACATACGATCAGCTAGTGTATTGTTCTGCGAGGGCAAGAATGAATCATCAATCAGTTATCGTCAACTGATTCTACAATGAAGAAACCATTTCAGAGATTATTGTTCTAAGCAGTTGTTTCTAAAATTTCACAGCATTATAGAATAATATCCGAAGGTATGAATAAGCGACTTATATAAAATAACAGCGTAGTTCTACGTGAACAATGCGGTCGTATCTTGGACACAACCTCCTATAATTTTTATTTGGGCAAAACTTGAAGAGTTTCGTATTTATCGCTTCATAAAATCCATAAAATCGCTGATAGAAGAGCGTAGCGTATAGTTCGATACCTCAAAAAGGCACGGATCAGCATGAGATACGAGGTAAAATACCAACAAATAACATATACAACTTCTCATAATGTTATTTCAATACTCAAATAACCACAAACAACGTTGCTCAAGTATTACTTTGATATAGGAATTATCAAATTTTGGTATTGAGAAGCAATTTTTTTCATTTTTTTGATATTATTCATTGCTAATTTACATCTTATATTAGGGTTGTACAAACCAAATTTCGGTATCAATATCAAGATGAGGGACACTTAAATATTTCCTCTAGCTCGAGAAAGTACTTTTGAAAAAATATGCATAGTATGCTTTCTTGCAAAATTTACACTATGGTTCACATGCATTTTATGCATGTTAGCTATTAGCTATTTAGGGGAGTTTGTTTGCATTAATTAAATTAATTAAATTTAGAACTAAAATTCCTTCGAGTGACTATGAGAAACTAATATCCATTTGTTGTAAAGGGAAGCAAGGTTACTTGGGTTTTATATTCATATCAATTAAGGTCTATGGAAACCATTTACTCTATGACCTTCTGAACTTCAGAATGTTTTTAGAGGATCTATAACATCTGATGTTTATATAAACTCAGAGCCTGCATAGCTCGCGGACTCTATGAACTATTTTGGGTAAGTTTTCTTTCTATGGACATTTTACCAGTCTCGAATGGAATGGTAGATCAATTGGTCTGACCTTCAGAATGGTTTGGAACATTTGATATTTATATAGATTGAAACACAGTGTAGCACATTGATTCTTCTTAAATAAAATTAATAATTGAGCGATACCCTGTTTTTAGAGTAGTTTGATAAGTTTCCACCATTCGGGAAAGCTCTTCGTTTTGGAATTTTTGACAAAACACCGACCGATTGAACAAAATGGAAAGAACCGAATTACAACCTCACCTGTCGCAGAAAAGAGAGAGATCGATCTAAATTCGAATGATAAATGTATAAGAAGAAATTACATAAGAGATAGGAAGAGGAAGGGACAGATAATATTTATCATTGTAAATTTATTTTACATAAAATGGATAAAACTAGGGCACACATATGAAAAACTGGGTAAAACTGGACGATATTCCAAAAAAACTGGAAGATTTCTGGGTTCAACTGGATGACTGGATCGAGAAAAAAACTGGAAGAATCCAGGAACATTGGCAACGCTGGCTGTCACCCTTAGTGGAGGTAGTTTTGCTACTGACAAGCGAAACCTAATCACATACAAAATTGCAGAACGACATTTACTGTCTTGGTGACTAAACAAGCGAAATAAACTCATTTTGTCAATATAAACAACTTCGAAAACAGTAACATTGCTTCATTATGATTAAGATTAGCGCGAATGCAATCCTAGTTGAAAGCAGTTTTGCGACTGGCACGCGAACCCAAATAACTTATAACATTCCAGTACGACATTCAAGATGCTTGGTATTCCCCAATGGATTTTTTGGCGCACAACCTTAATGCCTGCTTCGCCATAACGTCAGTTTAATGCATTCATGCAATGTCAAAGGCACAAACGAAGCCCTTATGATGAACAAAACAAACAATGTTAACTGCTTGGAAATAGACTGAATTATGCCACACAACTTGTACTCTGCTATAACAACCATCGATGCGAATTCGCTTATGAGTTTGTCAAGACCGACCGCCTTCAACACCAGCGGGGGGGAGCTTGAATCTGATTGCTGCCTGGGTAATGGCGTTTACATTTTCGACCGACGCGCCGAAGTCGCCTACTTCGCTGTTGTTCGATGCGGTGTCACACTTGCGAAGGCTCGGTTCAGTGCGAGCGCTTTTCACTGCACCAACATCGCGTGCTTCACTAGATGACGCTTGCCTCGAAATTTGACTGCCCCTGGCAATGCGTTTGCTTTTTGCAGTGCTCGAGTCAGCCTTCCTCTACTTCTTGGTCATCACACACTACTCGAAGCGTCCAATTTATGACGCGGAAAGAAAAATACACGATACGAATGACGCGAAAAACCAACTGGAAAAACCACACGACGATATCCAAGTTGAATTACCACTGGTGGGGTCCAATCTTGGATCGAAGCGCAGCGAAAGCAAAGTGAACTGGATTGCTCAACAGTCCGATGCCGAATGAAAGCTTGCCTCAGCGAGATCCACTGTTTATACTCTAGGCAAGTATTTCCCTTCATTCTTCTTCTTTTCCTTTGTTCACGGAGACTTTGAATCCTACGATTTCCCCTTCGTTGCTCGTCGATAAGTTGCTCGTTATTGACAGCTCTGTTCGGGAAAGCACAAATGTGGACAGAACAAATATATGGGAAAATGGAAACGCTTAAAGTTTTCATGTATTTTAACCATTTACAAATCAGGAGATTCTAATGTATAGCATATTAAACAAATCTTAGGGAATTTCCGATTCGTTTAGTATGTAAATCGCCTAAATCCGTTCGCGGCAAAAATAGTTAACTTTATTTCATAAAAACGTAACCTGTTTTTCTGATTTGGCATCCTTAATGTAAGACGCAGTTCTACGTCAAAAATTATTCTGTTAGGTAAACCAGTCATCAATCCCTTTTCGCATATTTTCATAAAAAATGAAGCGCTGCTCGGCTAGCGCTTGTTCCATTGGCGAAAACAAATGGTAATCGTAAGGCGCCAAGTCTGATGTAATGGGGCATTGTCATCTAGTGATTACCGAAACTGAGGCATATAAAAGGCCGAAGGAGTACTATAAAAATGGTATCGAAAAGTTGCAAGATCGCTATAATCGCTGTATCGCCCTCGAATGCAATTATGTTGAATAATAAAATTGAATTTTGCAAAAAAAAAACGTCTTACTGTGTTACCTTATATACTTTTCAGCCAAACTGTTATCCACTTTTCATCCTCGGTTGCGATTCGATGCTGAAATGATTTTTTTTTGTGTTTCGCAAGTAAAATTTCACAGTAGATTTTTCGGTTTCTTTGAACCCATCTTCCAACCTTCAGGTTCTTTTCCATGGCTTTGAACATCGAGAAACAGTTCAATGGCAATCATTCGATTGTGCTGCTAATTGTTGTTGACTTTGACCTTCATATTCGCCCGATGAAGTTCGCAATTCGACGTCTTGGAACCCAAGGTGTGTTTATATATACTAAAGGTGTGACCGTGTCGTCAATAAGTGCGCGAGGGGAAACGGTATAAATATACGGTATACTACTAGTTCGAAAGAAGTATATTCATAGAATCATTGACCACTAGTATGGTATATTTTCCTTGGCACTCTGAATTTGAATACTACTATTCTAGAACGGGAGCTGAGACCACCTTCTTCAAGTCCGCATTTTACTCCTGCAGGCCCTGAATTCTTCTTCCCAGTCTCCTCCACCACCAGGGAATCATTTTTATGCTTCAACCGTAAATGGTTTAGCATATTCGATGTATTTCGACGAAACACCATGACGGTTAAACAAATTTTGCACTATATTTTTTGAAAAAATGGTTCCCTTTTTCATTAATCGCGATTACTTTGATAATTATTCGATGTATTGATATTTTGATTTTTTATTATTCGATACAAAATTACTCGATAAAAATTGTAGATATTCGATTATTTGAATAAATCGAACGATTAACCGTCGTTTCTAACTGCAAAACGCGGGAAAAATATTTCCATCACCAACCGACACCGAGAGTCGATTTGTTCTCTTGAGCTGAAACATATAATAAGATAGAGTATATTACAAACCTAGTTTTAACCGTAAAAGACTTACCTTTCAACTTTTCAATGCTCTTATTGCCACCAAAACAATTCCACACGCAAAAAGCAAAAAAATAAATATTGCAAAATTTTGCTGATTGTTTACATACAAACTCCAAGATGGCTGAAAGGCCTTTCTCGTAAGTCGCGGTACCGTATTGTATTTATCGGGTTCGAACCCTATCTCTTTCGGAGACATTATATTCAGTTTGAAAGTACCTGGGTGGGTAAGAAAATTAAAAGTGCCCTCAAATCAAATCTCTAGGTCTATGGAAAATTTTGTACAGTGTGCCAAATAAGCAATTCTGACCATTTTTTTTGAACACTTATGGGGTTAATCATAAAATCTATGGAGAAAAACGTACTTCTAATTTTTTGCAAGCCATTCTCAATAGCAATAGCTAAATTTGAAAAAAATACTGAAAGTGCATCTTGCTATGGTGTATCGATCAAATGTTTATCAAATGTTTTTTACATCAAAATTGAAGAATAAAAAAATCTTAAAATAATGATTTTTTTGAGTTTTAAAGATTTGGTACTTCTCCAATTCGTATTCAAATGTGTGCCTACGTCTTTTCTATATATTTGTGATTTTTTTTCAGAATTTTTCCAGTGTTACGCGGTACAAATAAACATATTTTTAAATTCTATTTTTTGTTCAGAATTTTGAGACTCAGTACGTTATATTTAATTATATTCTTTTGTATTTTTTGAAATTTGTGATTTTTCTAAGGAAATTTCGAGAACTGTGTGGTACGAAAAAATCTAATAAATTTTTAGGAATTAGTTTTTTTTTGTTTATCTTCTGTTATTTTCCAAAAATCTATGATTGTATTGTGTTCATGTATTTATAAAAAGAGCCCAAAATTTTATCACTAGAGCTATGAAAAATATTGTATAGGGTACCAAATTAGAAATTTTGGTAGTTTTTCTGATTTTCTATATGAGTCACCATAAGAGCTATAGTTAAAAACGTAGTCTTTCTTTTTTTTTTACACGCCATTTCACGCTAAGCTATTGAGTTTGGGAATGAAGAAATGGAAAAAAAAATACTCAAAGTGCATTTTACTATGATGTATCACGACGTATCGGGAAATAAAATTATCATCAAAGATTCAGTGTTTTTCGTGTTTCGAATTTTTAATTTTTTTTTTTTATTCGAAATTGGATATTTCCACAAAAAGATAAGATAGTTTTATGTTTAGTCTTATGAAGTTAAACACACGAACACAATAAAATCATTGATTCCATGAAAGTATAAAAAAATGCTGACCGTGAAAATTAGGAAAAGGAGTACGTTAAATCTTCTAAAGATTAAGAAAAATATTATTAGGTGCACCGGTATGTTTCTTCGGTTTTAGAACAGATGGCGTAACTTGATTATTATTCCGTAAATCAAATTTCCAGACATTCGTTGGAAAGCTTCTGTTATTGCGCGTCTTTTTCAGTATATGTATGTCAAAAAGTTGAAGCGTAAACAACAAAGTTTTTTACCACTTCGAATATATCGAATTTCGAACCAACGAGAGTGTTGATGTGTTGAGCCGTGCACTGAATGAAAAACGGCCATAATACGAGCAAAGACACGATAAAGTTAATTTGCAACACAACAATCTTTGGCCACATGTCGTGAAACCGGTCAAAACATACTTGGAAACGCTGAAATGGGAGGTCCTATCCCACCCGCCGTATTCTCCAGACATTGCTCCGTCCGATTACTACTTTTTTCGATCGATGCAGCATGTCCTGGTTGACCAGCACTTCTCTAATTTTGATGAAGTCAAAAATTGGATCGATTCGTGGTTAGCCGACAAACCGGCCGATTATTTCCGCAAAGGGATCCGTGAATTGAAAGAAAGATGGGAAAAAAGTTGTGACTAGTGATGGCCAATACTTTAAATATTAAATTTGTAACCATTTTTGCAGAATAAAACATTAGTTTTTGAAAAAAAACGAAGAAACTTACCGGTACTCCTATCAGTTTTTGAGTTATAAATTTTTGTAAAAAAATCATAAAAAAACTTTGGATCCTTTTCAAAAAGTAGTGTAATTCTTTTTTGAATATTTCAATGCAATGCAAAGTTGCTTAAATAACCAATGTCTTTACACCCGCGTTGCATTGCTATCCGCGATGGTACTGCCAACTCCTAAGATGAGTTGGCATGAAATTCGTCTATATTAAGGAGAAAAATCGAATAGAAGAAAAGAAGAAAAGAACATGATTCAAAACAAGATAGGGGATTAGAGTAAAAGCGTAAATCTTATTTATAATAATAATAATAAGCCCATAGAATCGGCTATTAAAGGGTGTGTCACATCAAATTGTATCACGGAAAAAACGCTGTAGAAATTTAATTTTTAGGAATTATATCTTCAGCTTTCGCTTATAATCAGATAAGAGTGTATAGATCACGTTGGCCATGCCTCACTGTCAATTTTTCGTAAATTTGGAAAAATGTCGTCGAACGAAAAAAGGCGTCGTGAATTAATCCTGCGCACTCATTTCGAGAATCCGGAGTTGTCACATCGGGACATCGGTAAGATGCTGGTCCAATCCACGGTCAGCAGAGTACTAAAACGATACTTCGAGAACCTAACCATCGACCGGAAGGTGAAGAACGGCAAAAATGGATGCTCCGTCAGTGAAAAAGATCACAAGCGCGTAGTTAAGCAGTTTAGACGTGATCCGAGAAGTTCGGTCAGGAATGTCGCCAATAAGCTGAATTTGTCAAGTTCATTCGTCCAGCGGACCAAGCAGCAGGAGGGTCTGCGTACATACAAGGTTCAGAAGGCTCCTAACCGCGACGAAAGGCAAAACATGGTGGGGAAGACGCGAGCCCGGAAGCTGTACACCGAAATGCTGACGAAGCCGCATTGCCTGGTAATGGACGACGAAACCTACGTCAAAGCGGACTTTTGTCAGCTGCCGGGCCTGTTGTTCTTCTCCGCAGAGGGCAAATTCAGCGTTCCGGAGGAGATTCGCAAGCAGAAACTATCCAAGTTTGCCAAAAAGTACATGGTGTGGCAAGCGATCTGCTCTTGCGGAAAGCGGAGCGCCCCCTTCGTGATGACCGGCACGGTAAACGGGCAGGTTTACCTTAAGGAGTGCCTACAGAAGCGCTTACTACCACTATTGAAGCAGCACGAGGGCCCGACCATCTTCTGGCCGGATCTCGCTTCGTGCCACTATTCAAAGGACGTGTTGGAGTGGTACGAAGCCAACGGGGTCACCTTCGTGCCAAAGGAAATGAACCCGCCCAACGCGCCGGAGCTTCGCCCAATAGAGAAATATTGGGCGATTATGAAGCAGGCCCTCCGGAAGAACAGAAAAGTTGTCAAATCGGAGGCGGACTTCAAGAGAAAATGGATTTCTGTTCAAAAAAAACTACAACCTGACGTTGTACAGAACCTTATGGACGGGGTAAAGAGGAAAGTGCGAGCATACGGGCTTGGGCTCGAAGTATGAATAAAACGAAAATGCCAAAAGTTGTTTAATAGTTTCTATTTTACTGACTAAAATTTTCAAAAGGATCGGTCTACTGGGCGAATTTCTACAGCGTTTTTTCCGTGATGCAATTTGATGTGACACACCCTTTATATTAATGCACAACGTTCTTGAATCCACTAAAAAGTTGAAAAAAGTTACCAGACCATTTCTGTCAGAGTAACGAGGATTGACAATTAACCAATTGACATATCAAACAAGTAGAATAAAAGTGTCAATTATATATCAAAACTATTTTTTCAATCAGTATTCACATTGTTAAAGGAAATAGATTTTCATCTAGAATTTCTCAGCACAAGAAAATGGGCATTCTCGAACGCTTCAATCGTAATTTTCAAAAGTATCCCCACCAATCTTAAACTTTAAATCTTTAAACCAACTGATTGAGTCAACAGAGAACCGGAATGCAGCGAGTAAAAATGTTCCACATTTGCCAAACGTGTGGAGTCCGAACGTGCCGAAATAGAGCAATAAACCCAAACAACAACCTTCCCATTCGGGGGGAAAACACCGAAAAAAATAACCACCCTTCTGAAGCAATGCCCAGTACGAGCACGTCTCTCAAATAACGCTAATTTCATCGCAAATTATTTGTCTGTCTGGCGGTGTGGGGGTAGAGAACTCCTCTCCCTCACTGGTTCCCGAATAATCACCACCTCCGCTCCCATAGACGCGCTGCTTCTATTATCACAGGAGTGGCTTTGCATATTCATAACGTCAACGGCGGCGCGCGCTTTGGTATATATTTTTGCAGGCCAGCAAAACTTTTCCGCCCCCTTTTCTGTTATTGATTTTTTTTATTTAGTGAAAAATTATGCTGGCACTGTGGCCTCCACCTGAAAAGAAAAAAAAAAAAACAAAAAAAATCGTCACCCTCCCAAAAAGGTTTTATGGAGCGTGCATTCGGAAGCCATACTGTGTACCATTGGATTCGGTTTTGTAAAAAAAAACCATTACCAATGATCCCATCTACCTGAAAAGTGGATATTTTGCGCCACATCATGATGCCTCTATTCGACACACAAAAAATAAAATAAATGCTATGAATACCAGTGCAGAGATAAAGAGAAACAAAAATATTTATTCAAATTTCATTTAAACATTTCCAACCGGTAATGATGCTCTGCCACCACACGAATTTGTTGTCCGTATCCTACCTACCTTGGTTTGTTAATCCTCGGTTTTTGCACCGACACCCGGTGGGGCGCCAATCCGAGGGATTCTTCTCGCGGGTAGGAAGTCAATGGCTTCCGCGTATGTCGCTGACGCCATCTTCTACAATGAGCGGGAAGTGGTCGGGAACAATGGCACAAGGTGACAGCCGGAACAATTGAAAAAAAAAATGAAACTCCTCTGGGGTGAACGAAAAAAAAAAGATTATTGAAGTACTGAAACGTGCATCCAAAATTCTTTACGTCAAATTGAAGGGATACCACTGGCTTTTGTTCATTCGCGAGACGTGAATGGAACTGAGAAAAAGAGGGATCTATTATTTGGGGTTATTTATCTTCAGAGGTGGAACAACTTCTTTTTTTAATCTTAAATTGAACTGACACTCCGGAAGGAACTTTACATTTCAACCTAGTGTTACTTGCGTGATTTCTATTGGATCATTACTCTGAACTCTGAGTCATTTTTGTGATGCTGATTTTTAGCGTTGTTTTATTGACTATAATTAGACTGATCACCCGTGGCCGAGTGGTTAGCGTCACACCTAACATGCCGGGGGTTCGGGTTCGATTCCCGTTCTGGTCGGGGGAATTTTCCGAAATTTGCTCATGACTTGCACTGTGGTCACGCGTATTCTGCCACTCAGAATGCATTCAAGGCGTGTTACTTGGCATAGTAATCTCAACTAAGTACTAATAAAAAAATGGCGCATTGTCACAAAACGTCGAAAGAAGTCCACTCGATTACGCTTCAACAACACCAAACCGGCTGTTGAATCATAAACGCGCCGCTGTTTTTGGTCGACGATCAGCCAACGCGGCACCCATCGCGCGGATAGCTTTTTCATGTCCCAAATGTCGTGTACTTGTTTTATGATTTCTGGGTTCGTAACCTCTATTGGCCTTCCAGAGCGAGATGCATCTGAGGTGCTTGTACGGCCCATTTTAAATTCAATAGAGCACCGATAAACTGTTGCTCACGAAGGAAGAGATATGAAATAACACTTCGTCAACCACTGCATTCATCGTTCAGAAGTTTTTCCTATCAAACCACAATGTTTGATCAAAAAATGATATTCCTCTTTTTCCATTTTCTTTGCGTTATGTCGCAGATAGAGGTGACTCGCTCTCTGTGTCGAGCTTATGGGCAAAATCTGCCGCGTTCTAGTTGCTGCCATCACTCTCCAAAAATTAGCGCTACAAATGTTGTAAGCAATTTCGAAGACCAAATCAACAATATCGAATTTAGCAAAATTTTCGATTCATTCGTCGCCGATGCTGATCAACTTGTGGAGAAAACCAGCAATAAAAAGAGAAACAGGACCAGTAGTTGCTCTTCAACTCATATAGCAACTTCTAGGATTGGCAAAAGAACGAGAGTTGATGCGTCAGTAGATGCGTCTGATTTCAACCCACCGATGACCGCAGCATCATTTACAGTCTCAGAAATAGATAGGAGACATAACATCTCAACAATTGACCAGCGAGAACCCCTACTAGATTCTATAGTTGAACATCATCCTACCATCGTTAATGCAGTAGTAACATCATCACAGCCTATTGCAACCTACTCCACTAGTAATCCAGAGATAGGCGCACCTGTGCCGGCCTCCTCATCTAGTTTCACAGGTAATGTGCCCTCTTGTATATGTCCGGCCGAAGCCGGTCGAGATACTACACAACTGATTCGTTCTTCACCGATACCAGATGCAGATCTTAACCAACAACGGACAGCCACTACTATCAACACGCTAACCTCTGGAATTAATTCCTGCATGGACAATGGGTCCGGATCACGAAACAACGCAAGTATCCAACATTCTAGTAACACCGACGCTGTCTGTATCAGCAACAGTATCTGCACACCTACCGCTACACTCCCCACGCTCTCCGTTGCTCCGGTCGCTAAACGATCTGATTGGTTTTATTTGACACGATTCCTACCAACAGAGACAACTGGAAATATTGCTCTTTATATTTCGAAGAGATGCAGCGTTGAAGCTTCGAAAATTCGGTGCCATAAGTTAATCCGTCAAAGTAGGGATGATGATATTCCGTTAACTTTCATTTCGTTCAAGTTAAGCGTTCCAGATTCGATAGTAAGCGTAATTTGTTCTAAAAACTTCTGGCCCAGAGGTGTGTCAATATCACCTTTCTCAAATCGTAAATCATCAACTAATGCAGTGCAACTTTTACCCTCTCGCAAGGATACTGCTGGCTCTGACCAGCAACTACAATCAGTCGCACAACAGAACGCTCAGTCGAGTCAGGCCGTTTTTTTATGCCTTCCTCCCACACCGAAAGCTCCTCAGAAATTGAACTAGGTAGCTCTGTCGTCACAACAACACAATCACTTGAGCCCTCAGGCAGATCGCAACCGATTAGTGCGAGCATCGCTGGTATGATTTACGAATTGGTTATCTATTACCAAAATGTCGGTGGTATGAATTCCACTATTTCTGACTATCTTCAAGCTAGTTCTGATGCTACTTACGACTTCATTGCACTCACTGAAACATGGCTTAATAGCAACACACTGTCTAAGCAGATTTTCGGTTCTCTTTACAATGTCTACCGACTGGATCGATCTACGATGAACAGTAATAAACTTCATGGAGGTGGAGTCCTTCTGGCCATTCATTCAAGAATTCATTCTCGTGAATTGCTTCCCCCTAATGGGCCTAAGATTGAGCAGATCTGGGTGACTGTGTCGCTGAGCCTCCACACTATCTTCATCGGAGTTGCATACGTTCCACCTGACCTCTTAAATGATTCATCTGTGATTGAACAACATATTTCATCGTTAATTTGGATTACTGAACAAATGAAACCTAAAGACAATATTATCTTGCTGGGTGACTATAATCTACCAGGCATTAAATGGATCCTCAACACATCGAATTATTATCACCCTGATATCCTGCATTCGACTATGCACCGCCAGACCGAGTGTCTACTCGACAGTTTTAGCTTCGCTGGACTATGTCAATTGAATGGAATCGTCAATGCAAACAACCGCATACTTGACTTATGCTTCACCAATACTGAGCTCATTTCAAACACAACAGTGATCGAGTCACCGTTTCCTTTGGTGAAAGTGTGTCATCATCACCCTCCGCTCCTCATTTCGTTGCGTGTCTCGCCACCACTCATGTTTGCAAGTACAGCTGAATCGGTCCATTACAACTTCAACAAGGCTGACTTTCTATCAATGAGTAGATTTTTTCTGACCATTGATTGGAACGCCATTTTAGATGCATGCGATGTTGAATCTGGCTCTCTTGCTTTATCGAATGTGTTGCTCTATGCAATTGACCAGTTTGTCCCGAAGAAAAGAATCCATAATATTCAGCAACCTCCGTGGTCAAATCGTAATCTGAAACATTTGAAAGCAGCGAAGAGATCCGCTTTGAGAAATTTCACTAGATTTCGCTCGTATTATTGGAAAACCCGTTACGCGCTGGCCAACAGCAATTACAAACGTCTTAACAAAGTTTTATTTGCCAGTTATCAGAACCGCGTGCAATCCACTTTAAAATGTAACCCCAAGAGATTTTGGGAATTTGTCAACAACCAAAAGAGAGAGTCCGGTCTACCGACTGTGATGACACGTGGAAATGTAGTAGCTTCCAGCAGAGAAAGTATCTGTGAGCTGTTCCGGTGCCAATTCATGAGTGTTTTCGTCAAGGAATGTCTTAATCATGAGCAAATTGTCTCCGCAACCGCTAATATACCTCATCTTGCAACGTTTGGATCACCACCTATAATTAACCAGAACGTCGTCAAAGACGCCTGCCATAAGCTGAAACGTTCTTCCAACCCTGGACCAGACGGAGTCCCCTCCATTGTTTTGAAAAAGTGTACCGATAGTTTGTCTTACCCACTGAGTCTCCTTTTCAATCTCTCCGTAGATTCTGGCATATTTCCAGATATATGGAAAAAGGCTTATGTCTTCCCGGTTTTTAAGAAAGGCAGCAAGAAAGAAGTGCAGAACTACAGAGGGATCGCTTGCTTATGTGCAATATCTAAGCTACTAGAGCTCATCGTCTTGGATTACATCTCCTACACATGCAAGCGCTATATTGCTGAACAACAACATGGATTTATTTCGAAGCGATCAACAACTACAAACCTAGTTGTTTACACATCATTTATTGCTCGTGCTCTACAGTCGCGTTATCAAATAGATGCAGTTTACACCGATTTTTCGGCGGCTTTCGATACCATCAATCACCAGTTAATAATTGCCAAACTTAATCGTCTCGGTTTCAACGGCTCCTTTCTTAAATGGTTGCAATCCTATCTGGTAAATCGACAGATGTCTGTTAAAATTGGTGACACTATTTCCAAGACCTTCAGTGTTACTTCGGGTGTTCCCCAAGGAAGTCCCTTAGGACCATACATTTTCCTGCTATTTCTGAACGACATCAATTTTGTTTTGGATTGTCAAAAATTGTCTTACGCAGACGACTTTAAATTGTACTATTTAATTAATAGTGAAAATGATGCAGCATTTCTACAGTCGCAAATCGATGCATTTGCTGCATGGTGTGACAAAAATAGAATGATTCTAAACCCCACCAAATGCTCAATTATTTCATTCTCGCGTAAACGCACTACAGTCCACTTCAATTACAAGTTGCAGGGCTGTATATTACAACGAGTCAATTGTGTCAAGGACCTAGGAGTTATGCTCGACTCTAGGCTTACATTTCGTGAGCACATTGCATATATAACGATGAAATCATCCAAAATGCTCGGATTTATGTTTCGTGCAACAAAACACTTCAGGGACATACACTGCATAAAGGCCGTATATTGTTCCCTCGTTCGTTCGATACTCGAGTATGCATCAATTGTTTGGTCACTATACTATCAAAACAGCATTCTGCGGCTAGAAGCTATCCAGCGCAAATTCGTTAAATTTGCTCTACGAAATCTACCTTGGAGTGATCCCAGCAACCTTCCCAGTTACGAACATCGCTGCAGACTCATCGGGCTTGATTCTTTGTGTAATCGCCGCAACCTTGCCAGAATATGTTTCATTTCCGACTTGATACTGTCGCACATAGACTGTTCAGAGCTTTTACAACTTGTGAACTTTAATTTCCAACAAAGGAATCTGAGATCTCATAACTTCCTCCAGATACCGTTTTCACGCACGAATTACGGATACTACGAGCCAATGTCGAGTATGTGTCGAGAGTTCAATAGACACAGTATTTATTTTGACCTCGGGATATCACGCACATCACTTAGAAAGAGATACATCTCTTCGATCACAAATACTCCGTCTAGTTATTAAGTTTTTAATTATAATTTAGTATGTAAGCGTCATTTGGGTTCTGTATACCCGTTGATTTGTCGAATAAATAAATAAGAATGCTCAGGTAGTGACACATAAACAACTGTAGTTTGTGAACAAATAAACGAAATGTCATGAAACTTCACACATAAGCTAGTGACAGATGAAACTCTCGAAATGAATCTTGTTCATTTTTTAGTCGCGCCATCTGTTGAAAAACCCGGGACTTTTCAGCCCATGTAGTAGTTTAAGGATAAAAATGGGACAGATAAACCAAAAAAATTGAACGGAGACATATAATATTATATTTTTGGGAGAAGTTAGTTCAGTAAATGAAACCGATGTCTGCTTTGCTCTCTACAACGAAGGATTATTTAAATGCTGAAGATACTTTGCGACGGATATCATGATTTTTGGATGTTTTTTTTTCATAAATTTTGTCAAGATCAAAGTTCTTTTTGACAATTATCATAGCGTTAATCGACGTAGAAAAATCATTTCGACTGGTGTGATACTACCAAGCAAATCTATATAGGGGAAAAGCGGTTAAACTGAACACACTAAGGAATATGCCCATTTACTGCGTCCACATACTGCTACAATTTCCGTTCTTCGGAGAATATTATAGCTTAACTAACTGTTGTTCAAGACATCAAACGGGTTTTATTATAAAAAATAAAAATAGTACATTTTTTATTAAAAGAAAATAAGATGAAAAATCAAGCATTTTTTTATCGTGCGGTTAAAATGATCACATGGTGGTGGTAAAATGAACAATTACATATATCATGCTAAATGGGATTATTGGTTTGCTTACGAATGGCGCTATCGATCGATGATTTCAATTGTCGGGGGTTGGATAGGGGATATTATTTGCGCTGAGTATTTCCGAGGAGGAATCGATTCCTTCTTTGAGCGTAATAATTCTTTTCCGGCTTAACGAAGTGGTATGATAATCACTTTATTTGAAAGATGAAGTGTTCAAGAGCTATATGCTTGTTACTCATTGATTGGGGATTCCTGTGCGAGGTGCATCTTTAACATCAATAATGCCTGAACGAAATCGACAAAATTGCACGTCATTAGCTGTTATAGTATGGTACCATAAACACCATTCACAGTTTCGGCGGACTGGCTTGAATTTTCACATTTTTAACTGAAAGGAACAAACAAAAAAAAACAGCAAAATATTTTATCAAGTATAAAACGACGAGTATAAACTTGAAATTGTTTGATCGATAATATACGAAATATCGATCACTAGAGCTATCTACCGAGAAAATTCCCCTTTTTTCCCCAACCAAATATTCGCGTACATACCGTCTCGCTGACTTCTAATACATTTTCAGGTGTTCTTCAATTTTTATACAGTACAATCCCTTAGACATGCCTTTTGCCTTACTAGTCAAAAATGCTTCTTCCTTTTGACGTAGGATTACGTCTTTCGGGAACATATTGGGGTACAAATTGAAAATCGGAAATCGAGCACATCGCGAAAATTGTCCAATTTCAAACGCTTATTGCTCAGTCTTTTCATGATGGATTGATGAAATTTTTGCATCAATCGATTTCGGCATTCCAGAACAATTTTTAATATTGAAGAAAATAATATATGTCATGAAACTAACTATCGAACAAATGAAAAATCTCAACCCCTATCCTAACGGAAATACCCACTTCTGATTGGTCGAAATTGATGACACATGCGGCGGGTCCCTAACAGAGACATAGTAGGGGGAGCTTTTACTCCCGCCGAGATGTGTTCCCAAACAGAGACATCAAAACCAAGCTGCCTGATGGAAATCGGTATTGCAAATACATGAAAGTCGGGAGCATTTTTATATTGCAAGTAATAAGAGTGATACGAATAATTCTAGCAAATAAAATTTAAATTTGGAACTTTAATGCTGGTTGCTTCGTGAAACTCCATATCAATGTCCGATCGTGTATGTATTGTGAAAAATTTAGCACAATGGTAGGTGTAAAATTGTATACGATAGCCGTTGTGTTAACCCTTTCCCGTACAACATAGAGTCTCACTACATATAGTACATGTAGTATTAGGTGTACATATAGTATGAGGTATTGTTAGTCCAATTAAAATTCGCATTGGGTTGAATAAACAATCAGAAAGTAAAAATTATAAAAAAAATTACCTTTCCCATTTCAAATATATTTTCGCTATATTAAAGTAATATGTTTTTACTGATAAGAAAAATTGATAGTTGCGTTCGGTATTAATAATTATCTTATATTACATTGGTGATTTTTTTTTCTTTATTTCATCAATACATATCACAAGAGGCATCTCGTCTAGGATTATAGAGGGCGGTTCTCATCATATCTTGTTCCACTTCGGTATCCTTTATCTGATACGCACCATCCAACGACTGTTTATCATCCTTCTGTCATCATCACCCGTTAAACACTGGTGGAATGAACAAATACCCAACAACCAAACAAAACGGCCCTTTTCAGGTCCACCTAATCATTATCAAAGAGTTTAACGATGTAATTATCCAAAATCAACAGATAACCTAACGGAATCCTACGTCAATTATGCGGTCGTGTCTCGGACACAACCCTCCTGTGACTTTTTATTTTGAAGGATTCTAATAAAATCAACGAAATTAACAGCAATTTTAACGGGTGTTAAATAAAAAATGAGAGTTTTTTCAATCACATATAAAAAAATAATTTTTTTTTCATCGATTTCAGTATTTTTTATTAATAACATAATGTATATTCTTCAAAAAAATGTCAGTGAATGTTTGAGTAAGGGCCGTGGTCTGCTGTTCGACGCAACATTGACGCGATGCTCTCACAAGAACGTTGTACGTCCATTTTCCGGATACACTTCCGGACTCTTGTAGTCAGTTGCATCGTGTCCTTGGCCCTCCAATTGTTTTTATACACTAGGGAACTGAGTGAGCCAAAGAAATCCTCTATTGGGCGGCACTGGGGCAAGTTTGTTAGGTTACGATCTTTCGGCACGAACGGTATCTTTTTCTCCTCAAGATACGCCAGCGTCTTCTTGGCGTAATGGGAAGACGCCTTGTCCGGCCAGAAGATGTACTTCCCATCCGCGTGATGCTCGATCAGGAACGTCAGCAGGATTTTATCGAGGCACTCTTCTCGATAGATTTGTTGGTTGATTGCCAGACCGCTCGGCTTAAACCAAGGCTTTGAAATGCCCCGGTCGGAAATGGCGATGTACAACATAACCTTTTTTTCAAACTTGTGCTTGAACTTGTATTTCATTTCAGGCGGTGTGGATGACTTGTCGCTGGAGTAGTAATTATCATTTCCTGGAATATGCGTTTTAGACAGCGGAAAATAGCTTTCGTCGTCCAGAACGAAAGACGTCCCGCGGTATTTTTTGGTCATCCACCGACACTGTGATTTAACCGTCTCAATCTGCTCCTCCGTGTACTCCGGCGACCTCGTCTTCTTCCTGCAGACGATTCCTTCCATCTTGAGGGTCCGATGGATCAATACGTGGGAGCAGCCATATTTCCGACCGGCGTCACGCAGGCTGGTTGCGTCCTTGTTGTCAAACAGCTTTTTTAACGATGTCTTCCTCTGCTTCGTCATTATCGTCACCGGACGACCACTTCCGACCTTCCGCTCTACGTTCAGGGAACCCAGGATACGATATACCGTACTGACAGGTACATTTTCTTCCTTAAAATGTGCCACCGTGAACTTTTTTCCCTGCTGGAAATACATTTCGTAGAACCGTACAATGCGTTCGCGGAGCACGTGCTGTTTCGACGCCATCTCTGCTTTGACTAAATTCAAACTAGCAATACCAAACACTCCTACTGTTTCTAGGGAGCCCAAAGAGCAATTTTCTAGGAGAAAGAAAATTTTACGCTCTTTATTTGAGTTACTGAAAGGTAATGAAAAATATCTCATTTTTTATTTAACACCCGTTAGTAGCAGATACATCTCTTTTCAATAAGGCCAATAAATGTTTGAAGGATCGGTAATCGTTGTACAATAGGGCATTAATCATAACGTTTTCTTTATGCTAAAAATTCGGTACAAATTAATAAAAAAGATGGTACAATCAAGAATGGTCGAAAAAACGATACGGTACGGTCCGTTTTGTCAACCTAACTATAATTCATTTCATTTGTTCAATTACAGTGTACACCCAAAGTTAATTTTTAGCACATGTTATTGCATCCCAATTTATTACATTAAATGAGCTGAAAAATAACAGAAAATGTTCTACTCCCCAATACATGTATATAATTTGTATAATATATATGCTAGAGCTAATATGAGCGAGCGAAACAGGAGATACATTTAAATGAAAGCATATGAAAGCTTTTCGTATAGTTTGCCAAATACACGGCCCAGACAGAGAAAGACTTCATTTTATGATGAGGTGTAATATTATCACGCTTCTTTATAACAGCACTGGCAGCTATATGGATAGCGTGGTCGTGTGAAATAGCTTTGCATTCCAGCCGGCCTTGGTTCGATACCCATTGACGTCATATGGGCTTTTTTTTTGGCATAATCCCAAATGAAAAGAGAAAAGAAGACAGAAAGAGATGTTTGTTCGCTTTTTAAACAGCCCATTATTTGCGCATTTGATCCTCCAGCACACGGAATGGCATGTTTCCATCCAACGCTAGTTTGGGTGTATGTTCCATTTTCTGTCATCGTATCGTACTGAACAATTCGCACAAAACTCGCACAAAACTAGCATTCCACTTATTCAACTGAACCAAACGAAGTTCGGGACGAAAAAAAACCTTCATAAAACATTCAACCAATTTGCAGCTGGTTATTCAATTTGAGATAGTGTGACCAATGGTGCAGTTTTAATGAGGTATGACCCCAGCTGGATCCACTGGGCGCATGGCGGATCAAGGTTACACGTCGCAGCTGGAATGCTGCGGAGGAAGAAAAAATAGCACGAGTGGTGCTTCTAGCATTTACACTTCATGAGTTATTCAATACATTTATTAATTCCGGCGAGAAAGCACCGAAATTTTCCCATTCATCCTCAGCCTCAGCCACCATGGAGGTTATGGGCGGGTGCAAATGTGGGAGCCACATACATACATCCCATCACAAATGCAGCAGCCGGCCTCCCTTGGAGACAAAAGAGGGTCGAACGTGTGTTTTGGCGGTGCTGGTCGGCACCGGGTGCTGCCAAAGGCCGGGCCGGCAACTCGGTAACAATTTCATTCCCACCGACTGGACCGGAAGCACGTGGCCTACGGGAAGCAAGTCCGTAGTTTAATATTCATTTAGGAGATTTATTTTAATTTAAATCGACCTAAATATGAAATGTGCCGGATTTCCAACCGCCGCAACCGGCTCGAGGGGGAGCGAGAGGGGTACCGAACGGGTGCGTGTTTGGCTAAAATTTCGTTCGCCTCGCTGTTCAACAATTTCTAGGGATTCGTTTCCAGACGGCACTTGCCCCGTAGACAATTGGTATTCGCGAGCTCCTAGGATCCTTTCGCTGCATAAATGTGTGCAGATCTCGCAAAATATTATGTTTCTAGAAACTGGGCAGAGTTTTTGTTTGCGTCGAAATGTTCGCTCGAAACAATCCGCGAGCTTCAGCACAGTTCGCAGGTTTCCACATAAACTAGATGGATATACATATTTTTTAGTTTACTTTCGACGAATAAAGGCGCAGAGTTTCTCTCAGCAGAAATGAGATGCGTAATTGAGTAGAGCAGCGAGTACGGTGTTAATGGGGAATAATGATGTGTCATGATCATTAGTTGATCTAAAATTGTTATATCATTGAAAAGAATACTTGTTGAGGGGGTGCAAGATATAAGTAAATTTTCTTCTGCTTTTCTGATGACCTTTCGAACTGCTAGCTACCTTCAATCATACAATACAATTTATTGTTTGATATCCAAGGGGACCATCGAGTTAGGGACGTATCGAGCGAGATACAGAACCAGCAATTACACTGGGATCCCATACACTTTTTGTACGTATGAAGGAGCAGCTTTTTGCTCACCTCACCTCACCTGAACTCGTCGGCACGCTGCAAGCTCGGGCGGGCGCTAAGCTTGTAATCGAGCAAAAGAAGCGACATCCTACTGATACTCTAACTTTGCTGTGTGCTCTGCCGCATGCCACCGACCGTTGTTCCGAAGGTATGTGAACGATAAATAATGCATTGTAATAACGGCAAAATGCAGACCCGTGACGCTGGTTTAGCGGAATACGACTCAATAAAGGATATATTAGACAATAACAGGTACTCTTTGGGTGCACAAAAGACGAACAAACCGTTCGCGTTCGCGGCGCAGTCGTTTTCATGATCAGAGAGCATAGTGTATTGTGTGAGGTTACACAAAGGCGATGTGGCATCATAGGTACTTCCCTCCAGCGAATCACAATCAGGCAGAAAAGCAGTTATCAGTACAAAAGCAGGACATACATCTGGCCACACATCGAAACTTTATGATTGATGTTTTCTTTCCAGCGACAAACGGATTGGCCATTTAGTTGAGTTCTTAATTTTATGTTGAATAAGCAAGTGTTTTCAATTGAAAGTGACTTCAACTTATCTTCGTCGTTCAAAAGTTGACCGAATTAATTTAATAATAATTAAGTTGGGGAAAAAGTTATCCATTATTTTCCCGGTAACTGACTTTAGTGATCAATATCTCGTGTAACATCGGTCATGCAATTTCAAGTTTAGGTTCGTTGTAAAGTTGACATGCACACTGAAAATCCCTTCGCTGTTTTTGTTTGTTCCATTTAGTTGTGAGTTTAGATGGTAGTCAATGGAAGTCAACAAAGAGAAAATGCAAGCCAGGCCGCTGAAATTGTGAATAGTGTTTATGGTGCCGATACTGTAACAGTAAAAAGCGTGCAATTTAATTTTTTATCTTATTTTTATTTTTAATTGCCGTAATGAGCCGTACAAGCATCGCAGATGTACCGCACTCTGGAAGGCCAAAAGAGACTACGAATCCAGAAATCGTAAAACAAGTGCGTGGACTCGTTTTGAACGTTCGTAAAGTGAAGTTACGCGAGTTATCTGAGGCCGTAGGCATTTTAAAAAAAACAAGTGGGATACATTTTACACGACATTTTGGACATGCAATTACATTATATTAGGGTAAGTGTCTCTATCATGGCATGAATTTGAGTTTTTGATTCATCCCCAGGAAATACCTTTCTCAAATGAGAACATTTTTTTCCAGAACCAGGTGATGGTAGACGGTTATATTTGACGAAAAAAAATCCTCCTACGCATATGTTCGAATTTCAACAATGACAGTTATAGAACATTTTTTTTTGTTTCGTACTCTGTTGTCTCAAACTGACTCTGCATTGAAAAGTACGCTACGTAAGCCGATTCTGTTGCTTTCATTTGGAAAATGAGAAAATTTAGTACAGGATATA
Organism: Toxorhynchites rutilus septentrionalis; assembly: GCF_029784135.1. NCBI lineage: Eukaryota > Metazoa > Arthropoda > Insecta > Diptera > Culicidae > Toxorhynchites > Toxorhynchites rutilus. The sequence goes on along the minus strand of NC_073744.1, from coordinate 142,860,132 downwards.
GTAGTACAAAACTCGATCTTTTTAAAAAAAACACAGATATTTTGGGTTTTTGGCATCTGACTTTTTTTTTATTCGCCACCAGAGTGCGCTCATTACCGCCGGAGATCATGGGTGAGTACCAAATTACCCACGGGGCACCGAATTTGTACCAGTTCCTCTAGTGGAACATCTAAATTAGTGGATTTAAATAACATTTTGGAACTGAAAAATTTAAAAGTTAGTAATTTTTAATGTGTAATTATTAATTGTATCCAAAAATTCATACTAAATTTGATTGTTGCTATCAATCAAGTTAACGCTCTTTAGCCACTCTACAATTTACTGTTTGACACCCAACTTCTATCTATTGTAATTTCGCTGCAATATCGACATGAACAATTCCTGGTGAAAATTCAAGCAAAATCTTCAAAAATCGCGATTTTTGACCCACAATGGTCCAGGAGGTGCATTTAAGTGGAAGTTAGCAAATAGAACTCAACACTTATTCTGTAGACAAAAACTGTCTTCAACAAAGTTGTTGCATATGATGGAGCGCTCACTTTTATGTTGTCGAAAATAGGGTGACCAAAATTTTCGATGAAAAAAAATCTAACTTTCTTATCTTTACAGATAGAGGTAAACATAGTTCCTCAATATTGTAGCCCCAGTTATTGCAAGCAACTTTGTAGAACAAAGTGTTTTTTCTATTTCGGTTTTTGGCTCTAACTTTTATATTTCAAATTCTGTTTTGGAGAAACGTTTGGAGCTTACTAATACAAACATTTTGCAATGCAGAACTTGACAATATCTCAACTTTGGTCAAAATTATTGTTTTTTCTTCCCAAAAAACACGCTTTCTTAATTTGCCTATCGTTCTTTCTGAGGCTAACATAAACAATGTTTTTTGGGGGATTCGTAAGAGCTCTACTCAACGTAATGTGAAGTTTACAAAACTATGTTATTTTTTGTATTTGAGTGAATTAAAATTAAAATCATGAGTTTTTAAATGAAAAACCATCAATAACATTGAGTAGGATTCTGATATTATCAAGTTCTGCATCGCAAAATGTTGGGATTGATAAGCTCTAAAAGTCGTTCTAAGACAACTTTGATATAGAATTTTAAATATAAAAGTTAGACCAAAAAAAAAAACCGTTTTTTCATGGTCACCTTAATGTAACTCAGAAAAAAAGTCACAGGAGGGTTGTGTCCGAGACACGACCGCATAGTTGATGTAGGATTCCGTTAGGCTATCTGTTGATTTTGGATATGTTTGCAGTATTACATCGTTAAACTCTTTGATAATGTTTTGGTGATCCTGAAAAGGGCCGTTTTGTTTGGTTGTTGGGTATTGTTTGTTCACTCCACCAATGTTTACCGAGTGATGATGACAGAAAGATGGTAAACCGTCGTTGGATGGTGCGAATCAGATAAAATATACCGAAGTGGAACGAGATTGAGAAAACCGCCCTCTGTGATCCTAGACGAGATGCCTCCTGTGTTATGTATGGATGAAATAAAGAAAAAAAACTCCCCAATGTAATATAAATAATTACCAATACCGAACACAATTATCAATTTTCTCATCAGTTACTTGAACCCTTTGCGGTCGTTTGTCTGCTCTCAGCCACCACAGCAAGGAATCATACTAATTGCTTTATTCTACAATGTAATAGTTTACATTTTTTTTCTAAACGAAGTTTAATGTCTAGTGAACTTTTTCACGATTATATACGAAGTTTGTATGAATAATAGGTAACGGTATTCGGTATAAACAAAATATTACTAGCGTGGAAAGATAAGTGGATCCCTTTCAAGAAATTCCGACCGCAAAGGGTTAATATAGGGAAAACATATTTGAAATGGAAAAGGTAATTTTATAATTTATAATTATAATTAATTATAATTTATACTTTCTGAGTATTTATTCAACCCAATTTTAATGTTAATTGGACTAACAACACCTAATGCTATATGTAGAGCATATGGGAAATCAAATTTCTAATATTTCTTCACTTTTCCAATTTTTCTCGCCGTATAAACTTTGCTTGGGTGAAAATGAACACAACAAAACAGACAGCTTAAACCAAACGACCCGTTCTCTAGCGGGAAAACATCTTGGTTTTTATTTATGAAAATTGAAATAAATCGTTTCATATATCAAGTCATTTTTAACACAACTGCTACCATATACAATTTTACATTTACACTTGTGCTAAAGTTTTCACAATGCATGATCGGTCATTGATTTGAAATTTCATGAAGCAACCAACATTAAAGTTCCAAATTTCAATTTTATTAGCTAGAATTAATCGTATCACTCACCTTACTTGCAATATAAAAATGCCCCGACTTGCATGTGTTTGCAATACCGATTTCCCCCAGGCATCTTGGTTTTGTTGTCTCTGTTAGGGACCCCTCGTCAATTTCGACTAATCAGAAGTGGGTATTTTCGTTAGGATAGGGGTTGAGATTTTTCAATTGTTCGATGGTTGGTTTCATGACATATGTTATTTTCTTCAATATAATAACAATAAAATTGTTATAAAGATCCAAAATTGATCCGATTGACGCAAAAATTTCATCAATCCAACATGAAATGACTGAGCAATAAGCGTTTGAAATTGGACAATTTTCACGATGTACTCGATTTTCGATTTTCAATTTGTACCCTAATTTGTTCCCGAAAGACGTAATCCTACGTCAAAACACCAATTTCACGGTATATATTTGACAGAATGCACTGCTTATCGAAATGTTCGTGGTTTACTAATCTAGTTGACCGATTCTTTTTTTTTACACAATATGAACATAATTTCCACGGGTCTATCCAGATGAATATATTTCTGATTTGCTTTGTAACATCCATATGTCTATTTGTGAGGTGAAACTGAATTAAAGTATTTCTAACTGATTCCGTGATGTCAGATGTGATGACACGTCTTCATTTTGAGACATTAGATTTACTATGAAGACACTCCATTCTGAGAGGAACTTATAAAGGAAATAAGAAAACTAGACCAATGAAGAATTTTGTATTTGTCGAAAAGATTCGAAAGATTGACCGCGAATCTTTAAAGTAAAGCAAATTAATCGATATATTCTATGGTATTTGATTAATTTTTAACCTGTCTATTTTTTGTTTACTCAATCGGCGTTTTACCATGTGAATGTAGCTTCGAAAATAATACACTTGACAATATCAATGTATGCTCAATAAATAGAATTATGCAACAATTTAAATCCTTAGAAACATTACATGATTCATCAAAAAAAAAAAAAATGTTCAGAAATTGGATAATATTTTACTGAACTTTAGTTCAAAATATTAATGAGAAGTCATTTGACGAAACTGGGTGGCATCCGTGAATCCATCCCCCTTCCATCGTCATGTTGACATATGCTGGGTGAACCACTCAATGACACCACAATGCTGGAGCGTAAATATCAGCCGAATGAAAGTTGGCGGTTGCATTGGTTTGGCTTCCAGCCTTTCCCATGTTTGCCCACAGGTTGTACAGCAAACTTTCGCTATTTATTATCTGCATTCAATCTGCGCCCATAGCAATCGATAGAATCACAAACTTTACGCGCAGATTTTTCATCCATTATCTGCTGTAACTGTAACATACGGGATGTTTTCATCCGTTTCCCGGGCCTTACCTAATGAAAACTTTATTACTCTTCACTTAGCGCTGGGGAAAGCTACGGGAGAGTTCGGAGAAGCCACAGCGAAGCAGCATCCCGCCCTGTAGCGTCGCCCGGCCCAAGAAGCACACCGAAACTTGCAATAAATTCTTCCACCGGCAGCGTGAAACGCGGATCACTGAGAAATTTTCATTATTAATCCCATAAATTCCAACTAGAACTCCAAACACAGAGAGAGCATCCTTGCCCAACGCGCTGCTTCCGTCCTTCAATTACTACAATTGACTTTTGCTTCCGTTGGCCGTTGGCAGCGCGGAGCAGACAATCTTTTCGTTATTAACGCATATCAAATCTGTTGAAGGCTCTGGGAAAGTTTATAGCGATTTTTCACCGCAAGATCGGCGTAAAATTTGTACACTGAAACGATATATTTTTTCCGTGGTACCGACATGGGGCAGGGGGGAAAATGGAAACGGGACGGACCTGGCAGTCCCAGTCTCACTATGGGCTCACATGGAAGTTAGCCAAGCCCCATTCCGGCATAGAATAGCATGGAGTTCGGCTGAACTTGAATCATAAATCATCTTTTAAGCTGGCCCAAGGTTTGGCCTCGCATAGCATAAGCAAAATGTGTGTGTGAAGTAAATTATGGTTTGCGAGCGATCCTTTATTATTTTATGCTTATTTTCCGCCGGATTTTTCCGTTGCTATTATTCGTGGGAATGGGAAGCGTTCCATGGAGTCCAAACCGACAAACATTGTGAGAGTATGGAGGCAACGCAAAACAACAAAAAAAAAACAGAAACACGGTGGACCAGAGAGTCTAATAACAAGAAGCCGAGCTCGTTCCATATTTCTAGATTATGAACTTTTGCTGTTAGCGTTGTTGCTGTGTGATTATGTATTTACCGGTTGGGCAGCTATGGTCGCTTCTTGATGCTGCCCGGAGCGCTGCAATCCGTTTTGAATTGCCTCTGGAGCGTGTATCGCTAAAAGCGAAAGTGGATAAAGGATAAAATAATGTAAAGAGATGATTTCGCTACAGAGCTGAGCGTTGTTCGTGGAAGGATTACCAATAAGAGAAGGGTTGTAGCGTGGCTTTGGTCAATTCGCCCATTTTCGAACGAGCAGTCCAATTCTATAAATTGACACATACGTACAATAAATAGGAATTGCCAGCGGTCGTATTCAAGTGTGATAATGCCATCTTCATTATGACATCCTCTTAGTTCAATGTAGGGGTAGTGGGGGTAAAGTGGTCACCTGCTTGTTTGGAAGTATAACTAATGACTGTTGACACCGTATTGGTAGTCATCTTATGTTTGAAGAATTTAATGACTTTTGAGTCACCCTGTACTTCAGTGGAGCTGTCGCGTGTCAGAATATAAATAAAAACAAAAATCGCTCTCTCGGTAGACATTCGGTCGTTGTTTTGTGCGTTTCGACTTTAAGGAATTTTTAGTGAAATTTAGTTTATTTGACCTGATATTTTCGACAAATCAACAGTTTGGACGACTGTTCACTTATTCTAAGAGAGGTGAACGGATATATTGTTCAATTTCAGCGATTATTTCGCATATTTTGCATTTCGTTGTTAGGGTCTGATATACCTTATTACCTTCTGCTCTTAAAGGGGTCCCTTTTGTGGTTTTGACCCAGGAAAATATGCCACCCCAACTAAAACCAACCCTCATTATGAAAAACGTTATGTGTTTCCTACTACGTTTTTGTACACATGAGAAAATTCAATTACGACTCTAGGTGAATAGGTTCAGCTCATTTCATACATGTACCTACTATTTCAATAATGATTTAAACAAATATGGACAAGAAAGCACGCATAAATCTATCCCTTCTAGCATTATATTTGCGAGTGATCACTTTCCCTCCTCACTAAAAAAATGTTCGATTTTTCAACTTTTTTTTATAATAACAAAAAATGTACTATTTTCAATTTTCATAATAAAAACCGCTTACTATCTTGAACTACAATAAGTTGAGCTAAAATATTCTTCGAAGAATGGGAATTTTGAGGATCCCACGAAGTGGTAATTTGAGTTTCGGAAGTAGGAAAAAGTCGCACCTGTCACGTCGCCAGTGACTGTGCGGTGGATGAACATGGGATCAGAATTTAATCTTTCAAGCATGTCTTCAGCCACTTGATTGCGATAAATTTTTTGAAGCCTCTCCTTCCCACAGCATAAAATATGACGCGCACAATCGAAAATGTGATAGCATACGAAAATGGTCCTAAAAAAATAGTCAATTCAAAACGGTCTTCTCAAGACCAATGCTCCAAATCCTGTGAATTCATCATTCGTTGCATCAGCTTGATCACTTTTTCAGCGTGACCGTTAACCACGTTAAGGTGATTGACAACCTTCCCATTTCTTTGGTACCGTAAACCGGGGGCAAATTGATCACGATTTTCAGAAAAATGTGAATATTTTCGTTTGTTTTTGTTATATTTATGCCCAATTAGTTTTAAAACCGGTACTGGTGCTAAGGCCACAAAATGTTATGGAAAGTTTTGTTGAAAAAAAATCCTTGAGCGTTAATTTGGAAAAAATTTAGCGGCAAATTTCAAAATGTAGCTTTGTTTTGATATGTTGAAAATATGTTTCATTACCCACAGTTCAAAATAAAAACGAAAATGCTATCCAGTAAAATATTAATTTTTATGCAATTTAATTAGTTATCCCTTGAGAGCCATTGATAAAAGAAACCAGTGATCTCGTGAACACAGTGATCAATTTGCCCCCGGATGGCGGTATTCATTTCTTGTACTTCAGTTCATCAAAGAAAGTTGAATCAGTAGCTAAAAAATCAAATAATTCCATGGTAGCGTAATTTGGCATTTTCATTGCGTGAAAAAAAAAATAAAAATTAGTTTAAAACAAGCTGTATAAATTGAATCTATTCCTGTTGCCTAAGGTACACGGCATGCCGTTTTTTTTTGGAAAAAAGGCTCGGGTGGTCCTGATCCGACCTCCAAAAGATGGTCCTAAACCGACTCTCAGTTTTTACTTCGTAATAATTGAACTCGTTCACTCTGGCGCTTGTCCTCAATGGCTCGCACATACCTGATTCATCGGGCGTGCGCTCACTACCGAAGGAACGCATTTGATTTTTCTATAGGACACTTTTGAAAGGTTTTATTTCCATGAGATTTATTTTCATCTGTGTGTACATATGCGCGTACCTGTGCCAGACGGGGCTCTGGTAACCCTATTCCAACCAATGCGAATTGAACGTAGGCAGCATAAAACAGGGCTCGCGGACAGAGGATTCCAGAACATGTTTGGGCTATTTGTCGCGGGATCTCGGATTATGTACATGTGCACACGATCGTAGTATGAACAAGACTCCTTTATTCATTCTTACTTAGTTTACAAGTTAGTTCTTAAATCTAGTACTGCGCTAGCTAATTGCGCATGGTGGGAGAAACCTGGAACAATCAATAGCCAATCAGAACGATGCAGAAAGCAAAGACAAATACCAATATGCTTACGCCAACGCGCTGCTGGTAGGTCTTGCTGTGCGCTATCGTGTGTGGTAAGGAAAGGGGCAAGAAGGAAAAATAACTGCAGGACGCATTGTATACGTCCTATGAAATTCGATACCATGGGAGTGTAGCGATTTATGACTTGGGACTAGATGCATTGGGACACCAGTGTTCTCATTATGTTGCAACACTTGCGAGGTATAGAAATGTTCAGCTGCAATCGATTAGCTGTGAAATGACATGAGCCAACGCGGATATGCCATGTAATGAAATTTGAATAAGCGCATCAAGTGCATGTATGGGAATCAGCAGAAACTAAGTCAACTCTGTTTCTAGCGAAACATTAAGATCAGTTATTTATGATCTTTGGAAAATCTGTTACAGTACACATGTGTGTAATCCTTAAATGATGTGAAAGCTATCTTGAGCTTTGCGGTTTCACAGAATCCCGCCCAAACCATGCACGAGTCTCTACCAAAATTCCTGGTTGAAAAATAGAGTCAGAGAGCTTCGATTTACGTGGAGCTCTCTCCTTCTTACCGTATCCTTGAAGATTAACCAAATAATTGACCACTACTTTATTGGATCGTCCAATCCGACGAGAAATTTCTCTGATACCAACATTTTCCTGGTGAAATGCATCGATTTTTCTTTCTTCTGTCTCCGTGAGGACTTTTCCTTTCGGCATTTTCCAGCTTTAATTGATCAAAACAACTAAAACAACGGAAAATGTAACTGGTCTTATAGAAACTTGACAGTTGAAGATACGAAAACATTCGTTTACGCTCAGCGCTTGCACACATACATGTGAAAATCATGCAGTGTATGGTAGACACCAATACCTACACACTAGAATATAAATTGAAGCAATGTTTGTTTACTATGATACAAAGCAGTAAGATCATCACCTGGTCTTATAGAAGTTGGACAGAGTGTATACAGCCATTCCCTGCTAAACCGATATAGTGGTTCTCAGATTCTCGTCAAGAGTGATAATTTTGTCGCAAAATCTTTATCGCAAAACATTAGACCCGTATTTTTTATTTTTTTATTAAGGTGCCCATTTCCATTTTAGGGTGGTCCGAAAAATCAATTTTTTCTACTTTTTCTCAAAAATTTCAAAAAAAATTTTTTTTCAAAAAATCATAACATTTTAACAAATGAAATACGAATTTCTGCATTACTCGAGAATTAATCAAGCAAACGAAACCAAATTAGGTATATGGAGGCTTTAAGGCGCAATAAATATTTTCACTGTGGTTAGATACTCCACCCCCCTCTCTAAGGGAGTGCTGCCATACAAATGAAACACAAATTTCTATATTACTCGAGAATTAATCAAAAAAATACCAAATTTGGCATGCGAAGGTTTTAGTGGACACAAAACATTTCTATGATGAATAGACACTCCTTCCGTCTCTCTGAGGGGGAAGGGGGCTGCGATACAAATGAAGCATACATTTCCGCATAATTCAAGAACTAATCAAGCGAACGGAACTAAATTTGGTAGGTGGAGATTTTAGGGTACAATAAATGATTCTATGGTTGTTAGATACTCCTCCCCCCTCTCTTATGGCCTCCCCCTCTCTCTTGGTGTGCTGCCGAACCAATGAAACACAAATTTCTGCATTACTCGGGGCTGCCATTGAAATGAAACACAAATTTCTGCATTACTCGACAATTAATCAAGTAAATAAAACCAAATTAGTAATATGGAGGTTTTAGGGCGCAATAAATGTTTCTATGGTGGTTAGACACTCCACCCACCTCTCTAAGGGGGCTGCCATACAAATGAAACACAAATTTCTATTTCTACATTACTCGAGAATTAATCAAGTAAATTAAACGAAATTTGGCATGTGGAGGGTTTAGGGTACAATAAATGATTCTATGGTGGCTAGATTCTTCCCCCATTTCTTAGGGGGTGGGGTTTTTTTTTGTGTATCAGTTGTGCTGACATACCAATGAAACACAGATTTCTGCATCACTCGAGAATTAATCAAGCAAACGAAACCAAATTAGGTATATGGAGGTTTTAGGGCGCAATAAATGTTTTTGCGGTGGTTAGACACTCCACCCCCTGTCTAAGGGGGAGCTGCTATATAAATGAAAGACAAATTTCTATATAACTCGAAAACTAATAAAAAAATACCAAATTTAGCATGCGAAGGTTTTAGGGGACACAAAACGTTTCTATGGTAAATAGACACTCCTCCCGTCTCTCTGAGGGGGGAGGGTGCTGCGTTACAAATGCAGCATACATTTCCGCATAATTCAAGAACTAATCAAGCAAACGGAACTAAATTTGGCATGTGGAGGTTTTATGGGGAAGAAACATTTCTAAGGTAGTTCGACACTCCTCGCCCTTCTCTAAGGGGGGCTCCCATACAAATGAAACACAAATTTCTGCATTACTCGATAACCAATCAAGCAAATGGAGCCAAATTTGGCACGTGAAAATTTAAGGGGGCACGAAACGTTTATAGTGAATAGACACTCCTCCCCCCTCTCTGAGGGGGAGAAGAGGGGAGGGGTCTGTCTTTATTATATTATATTTTCAGTATCAAACATTTATTCCATGTTTATTCCTCAGGCGTACGTAGTCCAGCTCGAATTTTGGTATTCTGCACTAAAGTCTTGCTCACATGCAACTGTTTAGCCACATCTCGAACTGAGGCGTTCGGTTTCCGTTTAAAGGCCCCAACCACTTGTTTGTGATCGTTAACCTGACGGCTTTTTCCGGATCTTTGCTTCCGATCAACAGTCATACATTTTTCGTCAACTGTTTTATAATACCAGACACAGTGGAATTCGCGATTCCCAACTTTTTTCCAATGGCACAATGTGACAGATCTTTATTCGCGAAGAACTCGTGCAAAACTTTTTCGCGCACACACTGTTCTTTCGTCGCCATTTTGAAAACTTTTGCGCATCTGATGAAATCAACTCACAGTGTTAAAAAAAATACACATCTCACTATGTCTACGCAAAATTTCAATTAATTTCACCCAACGGATCGAAAGCTAGAGCAATTTGAATGTGTGCTGATTTTGAACGGAACACCTTTTACCCCTTTAGAATGAGTTCCACCAGATACAACTATTGAAAATTACCGCTAGATCATATGTTATCGGCTTTGTCTAAGCGTAAACCCTGGTGGTAATAAAATGCTTGAACCAGATCGAAAGAGAGTGTGGCATCGTAAACAGCATGAATCAAAAGAATTAAAACTATAGTTACTAAATGTTTTCATTTTGCTCCACAGCCCGCAACCCGCTCCGAACCCACGCTCGGAAACTTGTTCCGCCACCATCGGTCAGTGCCGGCACGGGGCGCAAAATTCCGCCGACAGGAAACACGCCAGGCGGATCATACAACCTACTTGGGTGCTTATAGTAATAACTGGTTCTTAGGTTGAGCATAACTTAGGGGAGGCAGCACGCGATACAACATTGTTGGTGGCCATCCACACGCACCCACACCTACCCCATCCCCCCACAGGATTTATACTCATACGCGATTGAACGTACAAATACTTCTTACGAATGGGTTCACCCCTTTCGGGTATCATATTTGCACCCTCTGTACACCCCTCCCCCCTCTCCGGTGGGTGGCACAGCCAGTGGGGATATATACGAACTGAGGAGCGGAATTAAGTGAGATTTATTGAAGTGTTCGTATTAGTTGAACGAGAGGTTTAGCATCGCCTTCCGCTGGAGGGGACTCCTGTTGCGGCAATGGCAATGGTCCTAGCGAAGGAGCTCGTTTAATGTGCGCACATTTGCACCCGTGTGTCGTTTGCGGGCGGCTTATTGAAAATGAGTGGATTTACTAGAGGATTTGTTTGTTGATAGTTTGTACGGTTGAAATATGGTACCGGCGGTGGATAATTTATTGTTTTCCACTGTGTGTCGAGTGTGTCGTTTGGAGGTTGCTTTTCGTATTTGATACGGGACCTTTTGATTCAGAAACAACCCTTGGTAGAATTTCTCGAGAGCTGGAAAAAATCGAATGATTTAATAATGTTTCTAGTGTCAGTACTGTCTGAAATTTCAAAGAGCAGCACGTAACTCTCCCATTTCCATCAATAGTGTAATATACAGCTTATAGCTCCAAGGTTAGTTTCCCAAATCCAGCGAACACCGAGCACACCGGATAGAATTACAAGCGCAAGTAAAGTTTCTCCACGGCCGAAAAGTCGAAACAGCAGATGAAACACAATATATTTTCCAGAAGAGAGCAAGGTAACATTTCCAATTTGAAGAGCCACTAATTTATTCATGTCCGTTAAATTCTTTGGTTTGCTCGGTTCACACATAACACTCACACACACGCGCGGATGCTGTTGTTTTCCGAAAGCTGTAGCCCCGGCCCGACAACATGATGTTGCGAGTGGTGAAAATTTTATGCACCTGCAAACAACCCGTCACACGTTTTCAGCACAGACAGAAAGAGTTGTTTTTTCGCAGCTACATATCTCACTCGGCCAGTCCAACAAGCGCCGGCATTCCCCGTCCGAATCCTTCCCCCCCTCTTCTCCTCTTGATCAGCAGCTAACCGACGGCTTTTGGCACTCGCGTTGGATGCGATGGGGCCTCATGAGGACCGTTTTTTTTCCTGCACTTCTTCTGGATGACACAGGACGAGTATTCGTTTTATTGTAGCGTAAGTGCGCAGTCGTATGTGTTTATGCGGCTGACGAGTGCCGGGATGATAAGCTCGCAACAATACCATAGTGCCTGCAAGCGGTCGATGTTGCTTATCATGTTCTCGGGTTGCTGCAAGCGAGGGATGCTCGGGTTTGTATCAAAGAGTCGACTTGTTTACTGATCTAATTGGAACAGTTCGTCAGTTTTAGTGATTCGATCAAGCGCAGAAATTTCTCAGCAGAGTGATTCCACACAGAATGAGCTAAAAATGCTCGAAATCTTTACGCAACATCCTTGAAACTTTTCAACATAATTTTCAATAAAAAAAAGTCACAGGAGGGTTGTGTCCGAGACACGACCGCGTAGTTGACGTAGGATTCCGTTAGGCTATCTGTTGATTTTGGATATGTTTGAAAAATTACATCGTTAAACTCTTCGATGATTTGGTGGCCTTGAAAAGGGCCGTTTTGTTCGGTTGTTCGGTATTGTTTGTTCACTCCACCAGTGTTTACCGAGTGATGATGATAGAAGGATGGTAAACAGTCGTTGGATGGTGCGTATCAGATAAAAGATATCAAAGTGGAACGAGATATGATTGTAACATCTTTAATGAAACACCGTGTTTGACTGTCAAAATAAAGCTCTCTTTATTTAGATAAAGCGCAGGACCCCGGTCCAACACGAACCGTGGTCTGCCTTCAACCTCAAACTATCACCGTTTCTGATGAGGCCCCGTCTCTTACAAAATATGTTCTTATATACTAGTTTACAAAATAAACTTAAACTCTACACAAACATTTTCAGCTGGGCGGAGCATCGCATTTGGTGAACTACGTATAAGAGAAAAAGTGAGGATGAGGAAAAGTAGGTCTTCAGGTTTCCGCTTTGCCTAGCGCAAACGTAGCCTCAATGGAATGTAAATAATACAACCGGCACTTGCGTAACATGTTGATACAAGTGCGGTGTTTATTTACAGCATGGGAATGTTGCATCGCAGTCATAAATCGTATAGCGGATGACTAATACTTTATGGCCTGCGCTTAAAGAGGGTTTGGGAGATTGGGTTCATTTAGTGTGAAATGAGAAGGACTATTTATGGATAGGGATAATGGGATGAAGATGTGAGAAAGAATATGGAAAAGGGAAATACTGCCACACCATCCCCCTTTGGGAGAATGATGTAATAAAATGAAATCATTCTAGATGGAAGGTTTAGGATTTGTTGATGCTCCGTTACAATTTGGATATTAAGTATCAACGTACATTCAGTTATATATATAGTTCATTTGATAATTTATATTACGAGTGTGCGTGTTCTATTCTAAAATAATGAAGATGATATTGTCATTATTTTTAGTTAACTTTATTCTGATCTGCAATTTTCCGTAACATTCGTCAATGCTTTAGTAATCGAGATAGATTAAGTTGATTATCTGGGATTCGAAGTGACAAATTTGGTTATCCATCCCCTTTCCCCTACGGGAGGGTGGATTCATATATAAACTTATGAAGGTGGAGATTCGGATTAGAATTTGGAGATAATCATTCTTTTAAAGATATTAAACGCGCTTTTAAATTTCATCGTTACTCGTCTCTGGAGAACGGAATAAAAATTGAACTTTTAGGTACAATGCGCTAGAGCTATTGCCTTTCGTTCTTTCATATGCCCATTTTATTATATACGCTAGTCAGTTTCCGTGCTGCTGCTTGATTATTTGGCCTTTTCATATTTTTATTTATAATCTTATATCTTTTCCCAGCGAGTCCTTTACGATTCTAATAGGGATTGCCACGCTGTTCAATTGGAAAAGTAGATTTGATAACGCTGGAGTTATCATATTAATTTCATAATTCATTGCATTCCTTATAGGACGTTTCGATTAATTGGGGCTTTAGGATTCGTCGGTTTTCATTTACCGGTAATGATATAATTTATTTGAGCGCTCTCAGGTGGTTGTCAAAAAAAAATGATTGTTTTGAAATCGTGTGCTTTTTGAATTTCATGCCGCAAAGTTGATCAGACTTGCGCATTATTTTTCTAAATTGCACAGATTTTAAAGAATGATTTAAAAATATAGGAATGTTGAAAACGAAACGGGTTGGGTGGGATGATAATTGGTAATAAAAAAAAATATGTAAATTAGGAAATACTAATTTTCAAGAGTATAGTATACGCTTTTTCTAAGTTAAAGACTCATTTTTCCTTTATATGTACTTATATTTCGGTTTATACTAAAATTATTGCTCATAATGATTTTCATCACGTTTTATTTCAATGGTATGCGCGCTGGAATTCTTCATTTGTCAACGGCAAAAGTGCCGGATTTCAGTATATATCGACGGCAAATGTGTGCCGGAATTCATGTAACAATTATTCATCATTAATATAACATTATATATCGACAGCAAGTGTGCCGGATTTCGTTAATCTTTCTCACACATTTCTTCTAGTTTGAATGTTATTTTTAATTCATGAGTCGTCTTATATAACAACATTCTATTTGAAGGTTAGTTTTTATTCATTAGTAATTAGGTATATCATTTATTATATTATATTCGTTATAAAAGAAAATTCTTGCTCAATAAACGCTTTCGTTATTACGCAACTAAACGAGGTGCCTTAGTCAGCCTCGGTATAATTAATTCGCGAGCGCTTGAGGTCGCTGGCATTATTTACAAATAATGCGCCTTGCGCGTTTTCGTTTGTGTTTACGCTTATGAAGGTTGCGTTTATATAATTTGCCTATGCTTAACCTTGAACATAACATATTGTCGATAAAATTGTTTTGTTTATTTTACATTATGGTATATATACGCACGCAGTTGATTATTTAATTTTTATTTTGATTTGCTGGCCTTAACCATCGCTGAAGGTCGCGATTTGGTTGGCCCTCATAATAAAAGATATTACGTTTCGTCTTCGGACGATAGGTCTATATTGCAATTTCCTACATGATAGCTATTTTTTTTTCAGTGTTTAGGTGTTTTTGTTGTGTGATTTTTGCATTCCATCGTGTTTAAACTACTGACATGAGTTTGGAAACGTTGAAGTGAACTTTACACAATTTTGTTTTGTTTGGGGGGGTTTTTGTTGACTAAACCGCCCCATCAGTGAGATCTCTTAATTTTTGTTGCGAATCTGTTTTTTTTTTTTTTTTAACAGTGTTCGAGTGACTTACATCTTGTTGTCCTTCTGTTGGCTTCTGGCTCGTGCTTTCCGGGTCTTCTCTGGCTGGTTTCTCTGGGTTGAAGGCTTCTCAGCTGGGTCCGGCCGGGGTGGTAGGGCCGGTTTTTGCAGTTCTTGATTTACAGGAAATTGCTGCTTCCTTCGGATCCTTCTAGGAGTGTCCAGTTGGGTCCAAATCGATGACCATTTTTGCAGAATACTGCTTAACTTGCGAATGTTATTTATCCTGGTTGGCCAGGTGGCTACTGTCAGCTTCACGATTTCACTTGTGTCTGCGATTCTAATTTTTCGTAAACGGCTTCAATAGTTTCCGCTGGGGTCCAATTTCTTCCCCACTTTGCCGATTTTCACTTTCACCATCTTTTCACTGAATGTTTCGTTACTCAATTTATTCACACTTGCACCGCGTCCGGTGGGTTTAAAAATTCATTTAGCGAATTTTTCTTAGCTTAAATGATTCATATTCACACCGTACCCGGTTGGTTGGGACCTAACACACAAAACACAACACAACAGTAGGCTTCTTCTTCTTCTTCTTGTTTTTAAAAGGCTTTAAACTTTGCCGTTCACCATTGCCTCTGCTCAGTAGGCTCTAAACTCTGCGTTTAAATTCACTTTAATACGCGATAACAGCATCGGATCTGTCGGTTCACTCGTGACTCGGTGTCACTGGTCGCCATGTAACATCTTTATGATTTCAAACGCCCTCTGTGATCCTGGATGAGATGCCTCCTGTGTTATGTATGGATGAAATTAAGAAAAAAAAACTCATCAATGTAATATAACATAATTACCAATACCGAACACAATTATAAATTTTTCTCATCAGTAGAAACATGTTGTTTTGATATAGAGAAAACATGTTTGAAAAGAAAAGGTAATTTTCTTTTATAATTTTTACTTTCTGTTTATTCAACCCAATGCGAATTTTAATTGGACTAACAACACTTCACTTTTCTAATAATTCTTCACTTTTCCAATTTTTCTCGCCGTATAAACTTTCCCTGGGTGAAAATGAACACGACAAAACAGACAGCTTAAACCAAACGACCCGTTCTCGAGCGGGAACACACCTTGGAACAAAAGCTCCCCCTACTTTCATGTATTTGTAATGTCGATTTCCTCCAGGCAACTTGGTTTTAATGTCTCTGTTAGGGAACACATTTCGGTAGGATGAAAAGTTCCCCCTACTTTCATGTATTTTCAATGTCGATTTCCTCCAGGCAGCTTGGTTTTGTTTGTTTGTTTGTTTATTTATTTGTTATCAACAGGCCTGAACAAGAGTGCCCTAATGATATACTTAAATCTAACTTAAATTCTACCTAATAGCTAAGGGCATTAGAAAAAATCCTTTTCAGATGTGAACGGGTCAAGTTAAAATCGTACGAAGTGTACGAGCGGTTGAAAACTAGACACATACTTGAAACGGGTTCATTATACCCGTAATTAGTGCGTGAAGAGGGGACACAAATGAATGTATGAGGGCGCAAAGTTCGTGTCCTTATATTAAAATTAATTAATTGGAGAAGAGTAGAACAGACAATGTTTGAGAGGATCAGGTCTGATACGAATATCGCTTTAGTGACGTCTCTACGTAGATTTAGTGAGTCTAGTCCAATTAAATTAGAGCGATCTTCATCATTTGGAAGATTTGAAGGATTGTTCCAAGGCAAGTTTCTCAGAGCGAAACGAACGAATTTGCGTTGAATCGCTTCGATTCGCTGAACGCCATTTACTTTACTAGACTTTAAACAATGTATGTACCTGAAATCTTTCGTAACGCGAAAGATGAATCCTAGGACTCTGGATGCTTTACTGGTGATATAAGCTACGCGTTCTTTAAATGTTAACTTAGAATCGAGAATGACGCCAAGATCTTTGATGGCCATAACCCGGTTCACAATGACATTTCGTAATTTATACGGGTAGGCAATAGCTAAACGTTGATAATTGATAATTGAGCATTTTGCTGGATTCAAAATCATCCTGTTGATGTCACACCATTCATCAAAAATATTGAGTTGCTGCTGTAGGTATGCTGCGTCATCAAGACAATTAACGGTGCAAAATAGTTTGAAATCATCTGCGTAAGAGAGTTTGTGGCACTTCAGACAGAAATTAATATCGTTGAGGTAGAGTAGAAAGATGTAAGGGCCAAGGTGACTTCCTTGAGGTACGCCAGATGTAACTCGAAATGGATACAGTGTCACCGATTTTCACTGACATCACACGATCGGTCAGGTAAGAACGTAGCCAGTTCAGAAAGTTGCCATGAAATCCAAGACGTTGTAGTTTGGCGACGGCAATTTCATGGTTTATCTTGTCAAATGCAGCTGAGAAATCTGTATACACAGCATCAATTTGTTGACGTGACTGTAGAGAGCGAGCGATGAATGAGGTATACAATACTAGATTTGTGGATATAGATCGTTTGGGAACGAAACCATGTTGTTCATCAGCGATGTAATTGCTGCAGGCATAGGAGATGTAGTCCAGAACTATCAGTTCAAAAAGTTTGGAAACCGAGCAAAGGCTAGCGATCCCTCTATAGTTATTGACATTTCTTTTGCAACCTTTTTTGAAGACCGGGAAAACAAAACAATTTTTCCATGCCTTTGGAAAAGTTCCACATGACAGTGATTGGCTGAACAGGAGACTCAGAGGCGACGATAGACTGCTGGAGCACTTTTTGTACACTATAGAAGGGATACCATCTGGTCCAGGATTTGTAGAATTTTTGATAACGTGGCAGGCTTCTTGTACTCTGCTAGAACTTATAGCAGCCAATGTGCAAACAGACGGAAGGCAAGGTACATTTCTTATAGCTGCATCAATATGATCTTTGTCTAGGGTTTCATTGACGAAAACACTGTTGAATTGTTCCCTAAACAGTGAACAAATGGTATCCCTGTTCGAAGCCTCCACATTATTACGTGTCATCACAGTAGGAAGTCCAGACTCTTTCCTCTGTTCATCTACGTACTTCCAGAAATCCTTCGGACTGAGTCGTAGATTATCTTGAATACGATTTAAATTGGCTCTAAATAAGGTGTTATTAAACCATTTGTAGTTTTTGTTGGCGACGGAATAACGTTTCCTCCAAAAATCAGTACGGTATTTCGAATATTTCGTCAAAGTGTATCGTTTTTCTTTTCGAAGGCGTTTCAATTGGTAATTTGTCCAAGGTGGGTGAATAGGATCCTTGGTTGTTTTCTTAGGAACAAACTGATCAATTGCTCAATATCGCGGCCATTCAGAATATCATTCCAGTTAATGGTTGAGAAGAAACGATTCATCAGTGGGAAATTCGATTTACGATAGTTGTAATGAGTTGATTCGATGGTGTTTGCAAAAACGGGCGGTGACGATTCAAGTAATGATACCAGAAGCGGAGGATGGTGGCGACACATTTTCACTAAAGCGGAGGGAGCTGATGTTACAGTCGCATTGTGGACCATCTCTGAATTAATGAAGCATAGATCGAGAATACGTTTATTTGATTCAAGATTCCGTTCATTTGGTACAAATCAGCAGTACTGTATCCGACCAGTAGACTTTCTGTCATACGGTTCATAGAGGAGCACGAGGAGCTAGGATATAAGTAATTGGATGTGCTTCGAATCTAGCTAATACCAGGTAGATTAAAATCGCCAAGAAGTAAGATGTTGTCATTTAGTTTCATTTGATTCCTTATCCAAATAATTGATGAGATGTACGTATCTATTACTGCAGAGTCGTTCACACGATCCGGAGGAATGTACGCAATACCAATATAAGTAGAATGGCTATAAAACGTTACGGCAACCCATATTTGTTCCACACTATGGCCATTTGGAGGAATTAATTCACGCGAGATTAATTTCGATCTAACAGCTAACAAAACACCACCACAGTGAGTTTGCAACTATTCTCAGCAGATCGATCAAGACGGTACCCTATGTAACAAGATCCAAACAATTGTTGCGACAGTGTGTTACTATTGAGCATTTACATGTTTCAGTAAAGACGATGATATCGTATGAAGCATCGGAAACAGCTAGGTAGTAATCGGCGATAGATGTGTTCATTCCACCGACGTTCTGATAATAAATTACAATGTTGTGATCTATACAAGTGACGCTTGCACTTGACGCTGATTTTGACGAGGCTGAAGGGCGCACGTTCTCTGAACATGTTGAACCGGATCCTTGTTCATCATTTGATCAACAGTTGAGGTTGTAGGGTTGCATAAAAAATACCTTGAGCGTTATCAGAATGTGGCTGAGCGGTTGCCCGAGGCTGATTATTTGAGGTTGATGCAATGAGACGAGGTGATGTTTGCTGTACAGTTTGGATTGTAGTTGGATTACGAATTACGAAAGGAGTGATTGATACTCCAACTGGCCAAAAGTCGGGAGAGGTAATCGCATTTTCGATAAACTCGGGGACTCCTAATTTGAATGAAATGAATGATAATGGGATGTTATCTTCCCTATTTTGCCGAACCAGCTTGTGACACCGAATAATAGAAGGATCACAAGCGCATTTCCCAGAAATAAATTGAATTATGTTTTTCGCAGATTCGGAAGGTGAGAACCGGGTGAGATAAAACCAGTTTGACGGTTTCGTGACCGGTACAACGGAGAGCGTAGGAAGAGTATTCGTAGTCGTGTAATTCCTGTGCACATATTGGTCGTCCCTAGCATTACCTGCATTTACTACTAACGATGGCGAATGACGAGCAAGACATGGCATTACAGTTGAGCTCTCCGATCTCACATCGGGTACGTTGCTATTAAATATGACGGTGGAATTCGAAGCACTTCTGACAATGGATGGTCCAGTCGGTGCGAGCAGGTTGTTAGTTCGATCGGACATGACGATATGAATCGGCGACGGTGGTGTAGAACAGGCTGCGGTCTCGTTGGTCTTGTCGCTAGCAGTCGTCGTGCCTGGTATCGGTTGAGAGTGAATGAGAGGCGTAGTATCGCGACCAGCTTCGGCTGGGCATATACTATGTAGAACGTCACCTGTGAGACTAGTTGAAGTAGCCAGCACAGGCGAAGATGATCGGTGCACATATGTTGGTATTACAGCCGAGTTAAGTATTCGTTCGGAAACAGCTGTAGTATCGTTGAAAGTTGTAGCAGTAGTTGAAGATGCTGGCTCAAGGGGATAAGTTGACGGATTCGCTGCTGTTGATCTGTTGATAGCACTTTCGATGGCGCAACCGGTGCTTCTTGCGCAAAAAGTAGAAACGGCTGGAGTTTCCTCGGCGATGTTCATCAGATCCGAAGTGTTGACGGAAGCATCCGTACGCATTCTTTTCTCCATACGAGTAGTAATGAGTTGCGGTGAAGATCCGCTGCTGGTGCGATTGCGTTTATTATGGTTACCCGAAACAGAGTCGGCAGAAAACGATTCAAATACATTGGTGAATTCAAATTGCAGATTATTGATCTCCTCGTTGAATGCGTTTGCATCGATAGTAAAGGGTGTGTCACATCAAATTGCATCACGGAAAAAACGCTGTAGAAATTCGCCCAGTAGACCGATCCTTTTGAAAATTTTAGACAGTAAAATAAAAACTATTAAACAACTTTTGGCATTTTATTTTTATTCATACTTCGAGCCCAAGCCCGTATGCTCGCACCTTCCTCTTTACCCCGTCCATAAGGTTCTATACAACGTCAGGTTGTAGTTTTTGACGTGGGACTACGTCTAACCGGAATATATGGAGGGTAAAATGAAAACCTAAACACAGAATATGCAGGAAAAAATGAAAGATTTCGAATGCTTATAGCTCGAACATTTCGTACTGGATAGGAGAGATGTTTGCATCACTTGATAGGGAATATTTCTACGCATCTATCGCAACTAACAAAATGTTGTTTTTCATTAGATAAACAATTGAATAACTGTAAAATATTAGGCGTTATCTAAACGCCCTAACTGCATCGTTTTGATTGGCCCGATTTACGGTTTCCCTAACACAGCCATCAAAACCAAGCAGCCTTGGGGAAATCGGCATTGCAAATACATGAAAGTAGGGGGACTTTTGTTCTCATCGAAAAATGTTCCCTAACACAGACTTTAAAACCAAGCAGCGAAATCGGCATTGCAAGCACACGAAAGAGCCTAGAGGCGAGTGAACTGAAAAGTTTAAACCCTCTTAAAGCCAAAAAGAAGAAAAAGAACACACGAAAGTAGGGGGAGCTTTTGTTCCCACCGAAATGTGTTCCCTAATAGAGATTTCTAAACAAAGGTGCCTGGAGAAATCGGTATTTCAAATTCATGCAAGTCGGGGGTATTTTTGTTCCGACTGGAATGTGTTTCCCTAACACAGAGTTCAAATCCATGAAGCGTGGGGAAATCGGCATTGCGAATTCATACAAATCGGGGGTATTTTTGTTCCGATTGAAATGTGTTTCCCTAACGCAGACTTCAAAACCGAGGTTTCTGAGGAAATCGGCTCTGCAAAAAATGCAAACTGCGAGTACTTTTATCCTCGCTTGCCTTTGTGCAGAGTGGAATATGTCTGTCCTAACATGATCTTCTAAACTTAGGAACCTGGGAAAATCGTGCAGCCACTAGAAGCGAATGAACTTCCCAGTTTCAAGCAAATTCGAGATTCGAGAAGTATGTACACTTTTGGGATGTAAACTTCAGAGGGAAATGTAAAATAAAATAATCGTTTGATAATTTTTTTTTTGTCTTTATTGGAAAGATTTTCAGCCTTAGGCTGGTTCATCAAACGTTTGATAATTCTTCCGTACATATATTTTGTTCTAGTCATCATACCAAACGTAAAAGGTCCGTCATTAAATTTACTGGTAACGAAGAACAATCAATCACAATAAATGAATTGACTTTACACGGCATTTGTTCATTTTTTTCACTCACAGAGCAAATATATTGAACTCAATTGAATTTGGAAACTGTTTCATTCAATCAAGAATTTAATCAATACAAACGAATGATTGCTAAGCTAAGCTTCCACGTGAACCTTGCGGTTATATCATAGATATAACCCACTATTTTTTTTTGAACAGAAATCCATTTTCTCTTGAAGTCCGCCTCCGATTTGACAAATTTTGGGTTCTTCCGGAGGGCCTGCTTCATAATCGCCCAATATTTCTCTATTGGGCGAAGCTCCGGCGCGTTGGGCGGGTTCATTTCCTTTGGCACGAAGGTGACCCCGTTGGCTTCGTACCACTCCAACACGTCCTTTGAATAGTGGCACGAAGCGAGGTCCGGCCAGAAGATGGTCGGGCCCTCGTGCTGCTTCAATAGTGGTAGTAAGCGCTTCTGGAGGCACTCCTTAAGGTAAACCTGCCCGTTTACCGTGCCGGTCATCACGAAGGGGGCGCTCCGCTTTCCGCAAGAGCAGATCGCTTGCCACACCATGTACTTTTTGGCAAACTTGGATAGTTTCTGCTTGCGAATCTCCTCCGGAACGCTGAATTTGTCCTCTGCGGAGAAGAACAACAGGCCCGGAAGCTGACGAAAGTCCGCTTTGACGTAGGTTTCGTCGTCCATTACCAGGCAATGCGGCTTCGTCAGCATTTCGGTGTACAGCTTCCGGGCTCGCGTCTTCCCCACCATGTTTTGCCTTTCGTCGCGGTTAGGAGCCTTCTGAACCTTGTATGTACGCAGACACTCCCGCTGCTTGGTCCGCTGGACGAATGAACTTGACAATTTCAGCTTATTGGCGACATCCCGGACCGAACTTCTCGGATCACGTCTAAACTGCTTAAATACGCGCTTGTGATCTTTTTCTCTGACGGAGCATCCATTTTTGCCGTTCTTCACCTTCCGGTCGATGGTTAGGTTCTCGAAGTATCGTTTTAGTACTCTGCTGACCGTGGATTGGACGATTCCCAGCATCTTACCGATGTCCCGATGTGACAACTCCGGATTCACGAAATGAGTGCACAGGATTAATTCACGACGCTCTTTTTCGTTCGACGACATTTTTCCAAATTTACGAAAAATTGACAGTGAAGCATGGCCAACGTGATCTATACACTCTTATCTGATTATAAGCGGAAGCTTAAGATATAATTCCTAAAAATTAAATTTCTACAGCGTTTTTTCCGTGATGCAATTTGATGTGACACACCCTTTAGCATTGGTTTGAGGAGAGCGGTTACAGCAACTAGCTCGTGGAATATTTTCTCCATATGCACGGCATAAAGAACGGGTCACATCGATTTGAGCCCCGACCAATTTCATGATCGAAGTTAAACGAGCGAAGATCAGATTCAACATTGGGTCTCTTTGCTCTACGCCGACTGGCGAATCACGACACTGGGGGTATAGCCAAACAGCATCGACACAATCGCGGATAATTTTCTGCTGATTACCCGAAATTCCAGCGCATTTCAAGTGGATAGTTTTATCACACTTCCAGCATGTAATTAACACGGGTTAGCATCGCATTTCTTCATGATGAACGCTGGCACAAAACGGAGGCGATAAAACACACTGGAAACAATATGATTAACAGCGGTTTGTTGTAGTTGGCAACAGTTGGGTTGTTGTTGATGTCTCTGTGTCGTCAACCGCATGTGTCGTCAATTTCGACCAATCAGAAATGGGCTTTTCTGTTAGGATAGGATTTAAGATTGTTCAATTGTTCGATAGTTAATTACATGATATATATTATTTTATTCAAGGTGAAAAATTGTTATAGAGTGCCGAAATCGTTTGATGCATCTCATCAATCCATCATGAAATGACTGAGCAATAAGCGTTTAAAATGGAATATTTTTCACGATGCGATCGATTTTCGTTTTTCAATTTGTACCGCACATGTTCCCGAAAGACGTAATCCTACGTCAAAAAAATCGCTCTAAAATCTTGGGTTGCATAAACAAAAATGTTTAGAAGCGGGTTGTGGAGAACTGATAATGCTATGCCACAAAATGAGAAAGCTGAAAAAGAAAGAATGAGAGAAGTATTTTCCCGTGACGGAATGCGTGATTACCAAGGTGCTGTTGAAAACAAATGCAAAAACATTAATGACAATTGGTCGGTGTTAAGTGTTAAGATATCTCAAGTTCTACTGAACCGATCCATGTCGTGGATACAATCTGCAGGCATCTCTCTATCGCATGAACCTCTAAAAAATTATTCTTTTAGAATTCTCTTATTTTTAAAAAATCGGAAAACGTTAAAAAAAAGTTTTAAACCGCATTTTGTTTTTCAAACGGCCGCCATTTTGTCTACAAAGATGTTTTTGACTTTTCCGAGGTTTATGCGATAGCGGCATCCTTACTGATTCATAATCTGTTCGATTTTTTTTTGTTTCAGATAACCAGAAGAGCTGGAATCATGTACGACATGGCACAACTTTTTCTAACCTTCTCACTTCATCAGCTCTTAGCTTCACTAGTTATGATTATTTTTTCTTTTACCAATTTTTGTTTTATTGTTAAAAGATAGGTGAACGAATAATGACATAATGGATGGTTGAAATATTCTTTATTTCATTTTTACGGAATTCGCGTCTCTACACTAGAATACCCCCTTAAGTGAGAGTATTACAGGCAAACCTTTTTTTGTGCGGGGGATAGAGACCGCATAAAAAAAATCGTACAAAACTTCACCAGTAGCTTTAAAAACCGTGTTCGGTACACATTTTGAAAAAATCTTTTTTTGTGCGGTAGATAGGGACCGCAGAAAAAAAATCCCCCAAGAAAATAACTCAAATCCACGCCGTTCATCGTTCATTTTCGTTTTGTTTCCCTGCTTTGCGATGGGACAGTTTGCCTCTTCGGTTGCGCGTGGCTGTTTTGTGCTTTTAGTTGCATACCGAAACGTGATGCTGTTAGATATCATGTCATGCAAAAACTTAGAAAAACTTAGAGCATTTGATGGGAGGAGGGGAATGATTTCAGAAGTGGATAATTGAGACGCAAATAAGCTTTTTTCGCACTGAAATGCATATAAACCATCGACAAAATTTAAATGGACGATAACTTCGTCAAATATGCTTCTTTTCATATGCCGCACAAAAAAAATCGCACAAAAAAAACCGCACAAGAACAGAAAATCGTACAAAAAAATCGCACAAAAAAAATCGCACAAAAAAAAACCGCACAAAAACAGGTTTTACTGTACAGTACAATTTTCGAGGGACGAACGAGAAATATGACAGTCAGGAACAGAACTAAATAGGATGAAAACACGACACATACTATATACAGGTTCGTTGTATCCATAATTTGGGGAGGTACAAAAAGATTTGGGAACGCAGATTCCGGCGATTGATGCTGAAATTTATCAACCGGAGGAACTCAGGACAACCAATATTCGATGTGATTCAATCTGATGTTCGTTTCTCTGTTGAGTTATTTCTCTCCACACAAGCGCATACGGTTGGTACGGAGGCGCACTGTTGTTTTCATGCTTTGCTCAGAACGAGCGAAGACAAAGCGGGCGATAGAATTTGATGTGTGTGTGTGTGTGTGTGTGTGTTTGAAATGAGGTGCGCATCACATAAATGAGAAGCGATTTTTCGTATCTGAATTCTGCGCTGTGTTTATTCGGCGTTGCCTGTTTTATGAATTTGGTATACTTCCTACCCAGAGCGAATACGTGTTTGTTATGAACGTGCGCTGATGAAAAAAAGTTGAACTCATGCGCGGCGCAGCGTATGTTTCCTGAAGATTGATTAACCGAAACATGATAAATTTGAGAAGGGCGATAGTCCAGTGAATATTCGAAAATAAAATACATGTTGTTCAATGTGACAACATCGAAGTCTTTTACGGACAGTTCAATTGACACCAATATATTTTTTGTTTGTTAAGTAATATATGCCTAATAAAACTGTTGAAAATCACATACTTTTTATGATCCTCGTAGTGTACTACCCCCTTAAGATGAGTTGGCATGAAATTCGTCTAGTCTTCTTTGAGAAAATATACACTCGCAAAAAATCTGGATTTTTTTTTTGTAATTGTTTGTTTTGTTTTTTATGATTCTCATGGCTTAAATATAGAGGGCGATATATTTTTAACAATCTCTTTTTGTTGAAAGCTGATGTTTTTTAACACAACATATCCAAAAATAAAATATGTTATTTTTATCGTTTTTAAGCCTTGCACAGTCTTACTAAAAAATTACGTCTTCTGGCATAAAATTCTCGTATGTCTCCTAGAAGTTCCACATGCTTCTCTGAGTTCATTTTGGTTGAAATCGTGGCAAAGGGGAGTCTTCTTATGACATGTAGAACAATTCCATCATCCCATAATAGTCATAAACGTCCCACCTACAAAGTTTTGGCTCAGATTTACCTCGGGTTCCTCTCACAAATCATGCCAGTAGTATGCACAACAATCAGGGCCATTGAATTTATTTTCATCAAAAAAAAAAAAAAACTTAACATCAGTGTTACTATATCATGTAATTTTTGACGGAATCAAATCGAGCTTCATAGAATTGAATTCGGTTTCTTGAATTTTAAAGTGCATTTGAAATATCCAGATCCCCGCAGTATTTCAAAAATCCACTCAGAAGTGATCAGGAGCCCTAGTTCCATTTCAATTTCCGATTAATTGAATTTTTGAGCTCCGACCAGCTCCAGAATTCGGAATATACTATGGAACACCTTTTGCAGAACGGCAACAGAATATCCGAAATGGATCGGTTATATGGTGGTGGTAGTGACCACAACAAGCACAGTGGAAGGAATTTTCCCCTTCAGTTTTCAACCGAAGAACTTAGCTCTCACTGTCGGAAAATACTTTCTTCCCTTCCGACATATAATGTGTTGTACTTTGACCCCACTTTAAACTCGGGAACAACGCAAGAATTGAATGACCGATCGTAAAGTCACCAACCAATATGCCCAAAAACATTCACACATTCACACAAGCTCGCCCCTCGCAAACAAATTATTAAAATCAATATGGTATTTCTTAATTCGGGCATTGCCATCGAACTATTACATTGAAATAACTCTTCAACTCTTCTGTGGAGAATCACACAGAGGTGGGGCTTGAGACGCAATTTATCGCTTCTCTGTATCGAAAACAAAACTGGTGTATGTGCCAACAACGTTAAGAATGAAATGGATAGCAGACAACACCTCGCTAGTTTCTGTATGGTGGATTCATTGTCTTTTTTTTTTAACTGTATTATAGTGGCTTTCAACTCATTTGGCTGGTTCGTCACTTTTACTTCCATTTTTTAGGAAGAATGTCGGGAGTGAGAATTGAACTCGTGACCTTTAGCGTGAGAGGCATGTATGTTACCACTACGCCAGATCACCTCCACATTCATTGTCTAATTTTTCATATAGAATAACATGCACGGTTTTCGCTGTTTTATCGGCGTATTCAAATTGTATACCGCTGTTACTCTAGTTGTCCCTTTCGAGCGGTACAATTTGAGGAGCATAAATTGAGCCAATTCAAACGTGGGATTTAGTGCATTTATGTAATGCTTGATATTTTACGATTATGCAATTATTTATCTGAAAAAATGCTATTTATTAAAAAAAATGAAATTTAGAAATATTTCTAATCAAATGACGCTAACATCTTTGCGATTTATAAGAAAATGGTCGAGTTATAAACGACCAAAATACTTCATTATTGCCTACATTTTAGAAGTTTAGATTCTAATTTTTCCTCTCATATTCTAATGGACTAATGATGAGATTTTTTGCCACTTCTTCTTCTTCTTGAATGGCGTTAACGTTCCCTGTGGAACTTTTGCCGTCTCAACGTATGCATTAACTAGCGTCATTTATTAATACTTAGATGAGATTTCTTAAGCCAAATAACACGCCTTGAATGTATTCCGAGGGGCAAGCTCTTGAATACACGTGACCACAATGCAAGTCGAAGGAAATTCCTTTGACGAAAAATCCTCCGGCCAGAACGGGAATCGAACCCGAACACCCGGCATGATAATGTGAGACGCTAACCACTCGGTCACGGGTGCACTTTTTGCCACTTCGGATTACCCGAATTCCAAATTATCGTTATAAAGTAATCCGGAAATAGAACTGTAGTTCAATGAACAGTCTAAAACATGCGCCTAATGTAACTGATGAAATTCAATTGAAGTTGCTCGGAGATAAAAACATGAAACCGGAATTTGCCAACAAATGGTTCTAACTGTGAATGTACAGGGTCTTTCAGATTAAACGCTCACGCAAAAAGGTCGAATAGCTCCTTATAATTTTTTTTCGCTCCGTCGAGGGTAACACTGTATTCCCCACTTCGGGACGATAATATTCGGCTACTCGTTCAGTCTGATCGGATGGTTTTTAGTACCAAGATATACCATTTACAAGAACGTGTATTTTTAATGAAATCGTATTACTCGTAGCAACCTTAAGCCTTAATGAAACTTTGCCCTCTTATAGCAAGAATTTCAACATTTCTCGTCTGGGGGTACGATTGTTGTTATGTTAATAAGCCACAAAATTTAGAGGAACGTGAAGAAGAAGTAACTCGGATTTTCAACTGCATCGAGGTCGTAGTGTTAGAGTTGTGCATGAAAAATTTTGTTCACCGTTTAAAACGCGTTATCGAAAAAAGGGGTGGTTACATCTAAAATGTCCTAAAATAAGCTTTATTTCAGTTTCTTGAAAATTAAAATCGGTTCACTTTTGTAGTAGTTATAATTATAATTTGTTGCGTGAGCGTTTAATCTGAAAGACCCTGTAATTCTCACCATAGCATATAACTTATGACATCTAGCAACAGATTTCAACTCAGAACAAAACAAGTTTTACTCTGCCATATAGTTTTAAAGATGTTTGAACATGTCGACTTTGTGCCTTTAAAGTAAATTTTTTGTTCAGTATTGGTTTCCTGTCACATTTTAAAGAAAATGCTGCAAACTCGTAAAGAATGCATTAATGCGAAGCTTACGGTGAATATGCTCTAAGGAAATCGCAGTACTTTGAGTGTTTAAAAAAGTCACAGGAGGGGTGTGTCCGAGACACGACCGCATAGTTGACGTAGGATTCCGTTATCTGTTTATTTCGGATATGTATGAAGAATGACATCGTTAAACTCTTTGATAATGATTTGGTGCCTCTGAAAAGGGCCGTTTTGTTTAGTTGTTGTGTATTGTTTGTTCACCGAGTAATGATGATAAAAGGATGGGTAACAGTTGTTGGATGGTGCGTATCAGATAAAAGATACCGAAGTGGAACGAGATATCATGAAAACCGCCCTCTGTGATCCTAGAAGAGTTGCCTCCTGTGTTATGTATGGATGAAATAAGGAAAAAAAACTCACCAATGTAATATAAGATAATTACCAATACCGAACACAATTATAAATTTTTCTCATCAGTAAAAACATGTTACTTTGATATTTGTTTTGTTTAATAAGGTTGATCCATTCCAAGGGGTTGAAAGTGGAAACTGAAAAGAAGCTAGGGATAGCTCGACTGGAATACTTGTAAATTTATCTTTTCAACAGATGATCGACGAGATATGTTGTGGCAGATCTCATTGCAGATTCAGATTGACGCGATTACACCCCAGGTTGAAGGAAGGGCCTGAAGTATCGACTGGAATTAGACTTAGGTTTGCTTAGCTGTCTGTTCTCGAAAACGATTAACAGATCGTTGCCGGGTATTCAGTGAAACGGGATTTCCTTTGTACATTCAAGGCTGGTACTGACATAGGTATTAGGCTCAATTCCTGATCGGTCAAGAGTCTTCCCGGGTTGGAAATTCTCTTGACATGCCTTGGGTTACTGGGTCGAAGTGTCGGCTAGAATTAGGCTTGGTTGCTCAGACTCGAAAGCGATCGCATTAGTAGATCGTTCTCGGGAATCTAGTAAAGCGGGAAATTCCTTGTAAATTCATGGCTAATACCGATATAGGCATTGGGTTCGATTCCCGATCGGACAAGTGTCTTCCCGGATTGGAAATTCTCTTGATATGCCATTGAATATTCAGCGTTCAGATAATGCCCTTACTTGTTCTTTTGATTAACAATCTATGCCGACCAACATATTTGAAATGGAAAAGGTAATTTTTTTTTATAATTTTTACTTTCTGACTGTTTATCCAACCCAATGCATATTAATTGGACTAACAACAACTAATATCGGGTTATTGGTAAAAGAAATGACGACAATCTGTGCTACAAGTGTCGTTTTGACAGTATTGTGAGTCTAAATTTATAGCGCGTCGAAGATGGAGTCAACCAAGCAAGAAATTCGCTATATTTTACGTTTTTACTACCTGCGAGGTAAAACTGCAACGAAGGCGGCCGAAAAAATTCGTGTAGTTTATGGACCCGATACTTTAACGATTCGCACAGCACAGCGTTGGTTTGATCGATTTCGTTCTGGTGTAGTGGCTGTTGAAGATACACCCCGTACTGGTAGGCCAATCGTCGTGGAAACCGATAAAATCGTTGAAATCATCCACGAGATCGGCATGTGAGCACTCGCTCGATTGGCCAGGAACTGGGCATAGACCATAAAACCGTTTGGAACCATTTGCAGAATATTGGGTTCCAAAAAAAATTGAGCGAAAAAATTTTTTTAGACCGAATCAACGCCTGCGATGCACTGCTGAAACGGAACGAATTCGCCCCTTTTTTGAAGAAGATGGTGAAAAGTGGATCACGTACGACAACCTAAAGTGAAAAAAGTCGTGGTCGAAGCGCGGTGAGCCGGCCCAAACCATCGTCAAGCCCGGATTGACGGCCAGGAAGGTTTTGCTGGTATAATGAAGTTGCCTTCTAAATGGCAACAAGTTTGCGAACAAAACGGCGCATATTTGACTTAAATTGGATAATTTTAAGTATATTAAATAAAGCGTTAAATTTCGGTCAGAAATACGACATTTCTTTTCCCCCAACCCTATACTATATGTAGAGTCTATATGTTTCTTCACTTTTCCCATTTTTCTCACCATATAAAATTTCCGTGGGTGAAAATGAACACAACAAAACAGACAGCTTAAACCAAATGACCAGTTCTCGAGCGGAAACACCTTGGTTTTTATTTATAAATATTAAAATAAATCGTTTCATATATCAAGACACTTTAAACACAACTGCTACCATATACAATTTAACACTTACACTTGTGCTAAATTTTCTACAGTATACTATCGGTCATTGATATGAAATTTCGCGAAGCAACCAACATTAAATTTCCAAGCTTAAATTTTATTTGCTAGAATTAATCGTTGCTCTCACCTTACTTGCAATATCAAAATGTCCCCGACTTGCATATATTTGCAATGCCGATTTTCCCCGGGAACTTTGGTTTTGACGTGGGACTACGTCTAACCGGAATATATGGGGGGTAAAATGAAAACATAAACACTGAACATGTAGGAAAAAATGCAAGATTTCGAATGCTTATAACTCGAACATTTTCTACTGAATCGGAAAGATGTTTGCATCAATTGATAGGGAATATTTCTACGCATCTATCGCAATTAGTAAAGTGTTATTTTCCATTAGGTAAATAATTGAATAACTGTAAAATGTTAAGCGTTATATAAACGCCCTTACTGCCTCGTTTTGATTGGCCCGCTTTACGGTTTCCCCAACACAGACTTCAAAACCAAGCAGCATTGGCGAAACCGACATTGCAAATACATAAAAGTAGGGGGAGCTTTTGTTCCCACCGAAATGTGTTTCCCTAACACAGACTTCAAATCCAAGGAGCGTGGGGAAGTTGGCATTGCAAACACATGCAAGTCGGGGGTATTTTTGTTCCCACTGAAATGTGTTTCCTTAACATAGACTTCAAATCCAAGGAGCTTGGGAAAATTTGCATTGCGAATTCATGCATTCGGGGACATTTTTGTTCCGACTGAAATGTGTTTCCTTAACACAGACTTCAAATCCATGAAGCGAGGGGAAATTGGCATTGCAAACACATGCAAGTCGAGGGCATTTTTGTTCCGACTAAAATATGTTTCCTCAACACAGGCTTCAAAACCTAGACACCTTGGAAAATTGAGATTTCAAATTCATGCAGGTCGGGAGTATTTTTGTTCCGACTGAAATCTGATTACCTATGAAGACTTCTAAACCAAGGTGTCTGGGGAAATCGGCATTGAAAATACATGCAAACTACGAGTACTTTTGTACTCGCTTACCTTTGTACAGACTAGAATGCGTTTCCCTAACACGGTCTTCTAAACTTAGGTACCTGGTAAGATCGTGCAGACACTAGAGACATTGCATTTGTTCAAATTTTTTCTCACAACGCGAATATATTGAATTCAATTGAATTCGGAAATTGTTTTATTCAATCAAAAATTTAATCAATACAAACAAATGATTACTAAGCTAAGGTAGTCCCACGTCAACCTTGCGGTAATATCATAGATATAACCCACCCATTTTTTGATATCTCTGTTAGGGAATACTTTTCGGTAGGAACAAAAGCTCCCCCTACTTTCATTTCCCCGCGGCATGTGTCGTCAATTTCGACCAATCAGAAATGGGTATTTTCGTTAGGATAGGGGTTGAGATTTTTCATTAGTTCGATAGTTAGTTTCATGACATATATTATTTTCTTCAATATAAAAAATTGTTATGGAGTACCGAAATCGATTGACGCAAAAATGTCATAAATCCATCATGAAATGACTGAGCAATAAGCGTTTGAAATTGGACAATTTTCACTTCGGACGCGAGAAACGAAGAGCGTGGAAAACTTCCGAAAAAGTTGAAAGATAGTGAACTGCGAGCTTTTTAGGATGAAGATTACACTGAAACGCAACCACAATTCGCGGATCAATGCCATCTTCATACGTTTTAAGGCAATGGAAAAGATATAAAAAATCGGAAAATGAATTCCACATGAGCAGTAGGAAAACCGACAAACCACATGTGAAAAGCTGCTTGCCAGGTATTAGGGGAAGTTTTTCGTCCATTGATTTTTGACTGGCGATTGAAAATGGATTTATTTGAAGAATATCAAGCGTTGGGAGAGTTGAGGGAAATTTTTGGTTAGGCAGTTTTTTTTCAATCACATGCGGCTTATTCACCAGATTTGGTTCTCTCCGATCAACACCAATTTGATCGATAGGACACACTATTGGTTAGCAGCGCATCGATTCTGACAAAGTTGTTGAGAAAATGACTTGATGAATGGTTTACTTCTATTGATGTTAATACTTTGAATAAACTGAAGTTTTTTATTTGTGTTTCCTTTAAAAAATCGGTTTCATGCTTGACACCCCTAGGTTGCACTTCTAAAACACCTCGTGAGGAACATGCCAACATCGACAAGGCAGGAATCCCCGCTAGTATTTGATGCTGCGTTGTGCATTTAGTTTGGTGTAGATAAAATTAAACAAAATGTTTGCACATACCGTTCCAATCCCACACACACGTAGCTACAGACAGGGGAGTATCACCCGTTCCTCGGCGATACATTTTCACGTAGCTGCGGGTGTAGCGAAAATGGTTTCTCCGGGATGAACATTTCAACACGTAACACGGATCGGGCTTCATTTTCATCCGAGACCGCGTGGTCTCGGAGCATGTGCCATAGCAAAAATGCTTCCTTTCCTTCCCGACCGGTCCGCCGGACCGGGGGACTTTAACCGGGGCACCTGGGATGTGTTCGGGCGATGTGTGCTGCGTCAATTTCACTTTGCGTTTGGCCACATCCGTCGCGCCTCCACCGTACGACCAAACCAAGTGACGATTGTTTGTACGATGTGGAGTTTGCATTTCCCCGTGGCGTGTGTTAATAATGATTTAACAGCGCAATCATCATTGTCAACAGTGTTATCTTTTTAAGCACATCCCGACAAAATTGCAATCGAGCCAGCAATGTCCGGCTACGGATCGAGGGAAACGTAACTGGCTAATATCTTAGTCGAACTCAGCGTATGTTGCGCTAATTTCAATTCATTTCATTGCGAGTTTCAGCATTAAAGTTTGATTCAATTTGCATGTTTTGCTTCCAAGTCTGACGCTAATGTGCAGAGGAGCGCACTTTGTCCGCCGGAGCAGGTCCCACGGGGAGGGTAGGAAACGGAACAAATGCACTTTTCCGAGCATTGTAAATATTGTGTAGTTTCCTTGCCCCGGCAAAACTTCGTCCCTCAATGGATTTCCCAAGGAAATGAGCATTGCAATATAAGTTATCGCGCGCTCCGCTCCGTTGCGCGTTCGCCGCTCGATGCCACTGGAAGAAGCCGTTGCCGTTGTCACCTTGCTTCGGTGGAAAGTGCATGCAAAACTTCGCCGTAAATACTCATAAAATTATTAATTTATGAAGACTTTTATTTCACTTTAATTACACCCCTCGTACTCATTTGGCTCGCCGACACGGCTAATAAAAACAATTGTAAATAAGCAACGGGTCCCGCTTTGGAAACGTGTTCCGGAAGGACATTCTGTGTTGAAGGCGTGGAAGGTGGGTGGGTTGGTTCGAATGAATCTTGGCGAACTGCAGAATAGCGAAGACGATCGCAATGAAGTAACCAAGTTTATGTTTGAAAAATATATTTGCGGACCGGGGCTGCAATGAGAAACCGGTACGGCATTGATGGGAAGTGCTGTTTTGCGTTAGTTGCGAAGAAGCTGTGAAGGTTCACCTTATGGTAGTAGAATGTTGTGAGGAGAATAAATTCATAGAATGGAATGGGCTTCGATGGGTTATCTGGTTAATGAAACAGTATTTTATTTTCTTTATATATTTTGCCTAACCACCAACTGCAATAGTCAAAATTAAGCTCGAGGAATTTTTAACTCTTACAGGTTAAAAACTGGAGACATATCAATCTAGAGCGTTTAGTTCCCTACAGTAGTAGCCAACGCGATTGTAATTTTACATTTACAGGGAAAAGTAACAAAAAAAAACAAATAGATGAATTGAAGTTCCAAGAAAAAAATGGATATAACCAAATAATTGATTCCACATGGAAATATTTTTCTGAGCAAAGTTTCAGGAATGAGTAGTCTTGCCGCTCGATGATGTAGATGAATTTTTGGGATCGAATATAGTCGAAACAGTTTGATCTATAATGCTCCGAAGTGTTATTACGACTGAACACTCTGAACATTCCGTGCCTTATTCATATGATTATTCCCATAGTCATTTGAATAGCGTAATTGGTGTTAGATTCGTCTAGAACAGTGGTACTCAGTGCACTATGGTCCAGGCGGTGCATTTAAGTGGAAATTAGCATCTAGAGCTCGACAGTGATTCTCTAGACAAAAACTGTCTTCGACAAAGTTGTTACATATAATAGAGCGCTTATTTTTATGTTATCAAAAATAGGGTGACCAAAATTTACGATGAAATAAAAAATCTAATTTTCTTATCTTTATAGATAGAGGTAAACATAGTTCGACAATATTGTAGCTCTGATTATTTTATGTAACTTTGTGGAACAATATTTCTTTCTATCTCTTCAAATAACCGATATAACGCTTTTTCTCTAGGTTGAGTTGAGGTTACCATGGAAAAAAAGTTTTTTTGCTCTAACTTTTATATGTAAAATTCTACATCAAAACTGTCTTTGAATGATCTTTAGAGCTTTCCAATCCACGCATTTTACGGTGCATAACTTGTATGTATCTTAATGCTACTGAAAGTTATTGATGTTTTTTCTCCGAAAACACGACCTTTTCATTTGCTTGTCGTTCTATTTGTGGCAAACATAATAAAAAATTATTGATGGCATTTTAAAGAGCACATTTGATTCTACATAAGGTGTAACTTCCAAAAGAGTGTTATTTTTTGTATTTGAGTAAATTAAATTTGAAATTATGAGTTTTTGCATATAAATGAACAAGTTGCAATTTTTAAATGCATATAGTAAGCGTAGACTTTAAAGCAGCATCACTTCGGTTCAGTCTTATAGTCACTCAACATGGAGGTTCAAAGAAGACATTTAATTGTGTTTGTTTTCGGTGGACGAAATATAGAAGACGTTATACAATTATTATGAGAAAAATATATGACTATTTTCTTTTTCTACAATAAAATATATTTATTGTATAAAAAGAAAAGCGGGGACCGACAAATTTTCAAATGTTTCCTGAATAGAATCGTATGAAGAACAACTCGGGGCTCGACGTGTTATTTTTTAGTAATAAAGGGTGTGTCACATCAAATTGCATCACGGAAAAAACGCTGTAGAAATTTAAATTTTAGCAATTATATCTTCAGCTTTCGCTTTAAAATCAGATAAGAGTGTATAGATCACGTTGGCCATGCTTCACAGTCAATTTTGCGTAAATTTGGAAAAATGTCGTCGAACGAAAAAGAGCGTCGTGAATTAATCCTGTGCACTCATTTCGAGAATCCGGAGTAGTCACATCGAGACATCGGTAAGATGCTGGGAATCGTCCAATCCACGGTCAGCAGAGTACTAAAACGATACTTCGAGAACCTAACCATCGACCGGAAGGTGAAGAACGACAAAAATGGATGCTCCGTCAGTGAAAAAGATCACAAGCGCGTAGTTAAGCAGTTTAGACGTGATCCGAGAAATTCGGTCCGGGATGTCGCCAATAAGCTGAATTTGTCAAGTTCATTCGTCCAGCGGACCAAGCAGCGGGAGGGCCTGCGTACATACAAGGTTCAGAAGGCTCCTAACCGCGACGAAAGGCAAAACATGGTGGGGAAGACGCGAGCCCGGAAGCTGTACACCGAAATGCTGACGAAGCCGCATTGCCTGGTAATGGACGACGAAACCTACGTCAAAGCGGACTTTCGTCAGCTGCCGGGCCTGTTGTTCTTCTCCGCAGAGGACAAATTCAGCGTTCCGGAGGAGATTCGCGAGCAGAAACTATCCAAGTTTGCCAAAAAGTACATGGTGTGGCAAGCGATCTGCTCTTGCGGAAAGCGGAGCGCCCCCTTCGTGATGACCGGCACGGTAAACGGGCAGGTTTACCTTAAGGAGTGCCTACAGAAGCGCTTACTACCACTATTGAAGCAGCACGAGGGCCCGACCATCTTCTGGCCGGATCTCGCTTCGTGCCACTATTCAAAGGACGTGTTGGAGTGGTACGAAGCCAACGGGGTCACCTTCGTGCCAAAAGAAATGAACCCGCCCAACGCGCCGGAGCTTCGCCCAATAGAGAAATATTGGGCGATTATGAAGCAGGCCTTCCGGAAGAACCCAAAAGTTGTCAAATCGGAGGCGGACTTCAAGAGAAAATGGATTTCTGTTAAAAAAAACTACAACCTGACGTTGTACAGAACCTTATGGACGGGGTAAAGAGGAAGGTACTAGCATACGGGTTTGGGCTCGAAGTATGAAAAATGGAAAATGCCAAAAGTTGTTTAATAGTTTTTATTTTACTGTCTAAAATTTTCAAAAGGATCGGTCTACTGGGCGAATTTCTACAGCGTTTTTTCCGTGATGCAATTTGATGTGACACACCCTTTATATTGACATATTTTACTGGCGATGAGTTGATTCCAAAATATATATTTTTATAAAGGCTCATATGGCGTTAGCCTCACGGGGCCGGGAGTTCAATACAAATTTTCTTATTATCTATGTTAGTAATATGTAACCGATTACTCGCGGTTGGCTCGAGGTTAGTATTACAAGTGTTTTCGTAATTCGGATGTTGCTGTCTCCAATGCTCTGTACGTGTGCCCGACACGGGATACTTCCTATTGGGATGCAGCTGACCATTAATCAGCAACGCCCCCTAGTATGCACCCCATATCTAGCGTGGTGCGTCTTCTCGACTCGAGGAATTCAGAATAGAATGGTCACTAGCCGGCGCAATCATCAGCTCGTGTAGAGTTGTCATGAGCGGTACAACCTTTGGATCTTGTTGAATGATCAGTGGACTGCACAACCTTCGGCCCGAGTGTCTGTAAAGAGTGTGTGTATGTATTGCCGCGACTAAGTAAAAGTTTATCGATCGGATAGGAGGGATATGAAACGGGGACACAATGAAGGAAACATCATTAAACGTTGACATCGGCGTTTCTGAGGAACAGGTATAGATGAAGCAGAAGATCAGGATCACGGCTACCTAAGATATCCCGAACGGGGATATCCGATTGTCTGCCTTGTGCCCTTAGTGCTCTAGAGAGCTGAGAGCGAGCAGCATGGAACCGCATACACGACCAGACAACATGCTCGATGTCGTGGTAGCCATCGCCACAATCACAAAGATTGTTTGCTGCGAGCCCAATGCGATAGAGATGCGCGTTTAGGTTGTAGTGATTGGACATAAGCCGAGATATCACGCGAATGAAATCACGACCTACATTCAATCCCTTGAACCATGCCCTCGTCGAGACCTTAGGGATAATCGTGTGTAACCAACGACCGAACTCATCTCCACTCCACATGCGCTGCCAACTTACGAGCGTGTGCTGACGAGGAATGTGGAAAAATTCATTATAAGCAATTTGCCTTTCAAAAAGTGTGCCTTCTAAAGCGCCCACCTTAGCTAGCGAGTCCGCTTTCTCATTCCCCGGAATCGAGCAATGAGAGGGAACCCATGCTAAGGTAATCTTGAATAATTTTTCGACCAAAACACTCAATAGTTGTCTTATTCTTGTTAGGAAATAAGATGAGCGTTTATCAACCTTCATTGAGCGGATTGCCTCTATTGAGCTGAGACTGTCTGAAAAAATAAAATAGTGGTCGATGGGCAATGTTTCAATGATCCCCAGTGCGTAGTATATCGCACCCAGTTCAGCAACATACACGGAACAAGGATCTTTGAGTTTGAAAGAGGCACTGGAATTTTCATTGAAGATGCCAAAGCCAGTGGACCCGTTTATGAATGAACCGTCAGTAAAGAACATTTTATCAGATCTAACTATGCCCCCATATTCTGCCGAAAATATCGGCGGAATAGAATCTGAGCGTAGATGATCTGGGATTCCATGGATTTTTTGTCGCATGGACAGATCAAAAATGACAGAGGAATTGCAAAAGTATGGGAAGCAAACTTGGTTGGAGATGCCTGGTGAAGGGTGCACGTCGTGGGTAAGGTCCTGGTATAAAGACATAAAACTTGACTGAGGAATCAGTTGGAGTAGATTTTCGAAGTTATCAATCACCAATGGATTCATGATCTTGCAACGGATGAGAAATCTGTAGGATAATTCTGTGAACCGAAGAGTAAGCGGGGGTACTCCTGCCAAAACTTCGAGACTCATCGTATGTGTCGAATGCAAATACCCCATTGCTATACGCAAGCAACGATATTGTATTCTCTCCAGCTTGAGAATATGAATCCTGGCAGCTGATCGGAAGCAAAAACTGCCATTTTCTAACACTGATAATATCGTTGTTTTGTACAACTGAATGAGGTCTCCTGGATGGGCACCCCACCATGTTCCGGTTATTGTTTGGAGAAAATTGATTCTTTGCTGGCATTTCTGTTTCAAATACGCAATGTGTATTCCCCAGGTACATTTAGAGTCAAAATATACTCCAAGGTATTTGAAAAACATCGAGTGTTTGATCGTTTTGCCGGATAGGTGAAGCTGGAATTGGGCGGGTTCGTGCTTCCTAGAAAAAACGACCATTTCGGTTTTCTCCGTAGAGAATTCGATACCCAGCTTGAGAGCCCACGTGAACAGGTTGTTCAGGGTATCTTGCAAGGATTTTTGCAGAACGGCGGGATTAGTACCCGTGATGGAAATAACTCCATCGTCTGCAAGTTGTCTCAGCGTGCAGTCTCTAGTGAGACAATCATCTATATAATTGACGTAAAAACTGTACAAGAGGGGGCTTAAGCAGGAGCCTTGTGGTAGGCCCATAAAACTGTATCGAGAAGATTTCAAGATGCCATGATTGAAAAACATGTGCTTTTCTGACAGTAAATTGTACAGGAAATTAATCAGAATTGGTGAAAGTCCACGATTATGAAGTTTATCTGAGAGAATTTCCATGGAAACTGAATCAAATGCCCCTTTGATATCGAGAAAAACGGAAGCCATTTGTTCTTTGCGAGCAAATGCGATTTGGATTTCAGAAGATAGCAGCGCGAGACAATCATTTGTCCCTTTACCTCGGCGGAAGCCAAACTGCGTATTTGACAGCAAATTGTTCGCTTCAACCCACTTGTCCAAACGAAGTAGAATCATTTTCTCTAACAATTTACGAATACAGGATAACATTGCAATCGGCCTATACGAGTTGTGATCGCAAGCCGGCTTGTTGGGTTTTCGTATGGCTATTACTCTCACTTGTCTCCAGTCATGCGGGACAATATTCAGCTCCAGAAACTTGTTGAGTTCAGCAAACGCTGTTTTGCCAAGTCGGGAAGATTCA
This sequence comes from Toxorhynchites rutilus septentrionalis, assembly GCF_029784135.1. Classification (NCBI taxonomy): domain Eukaryota; kingdom Metazoa; phylum Arthropoda; class Insecta; order Diptera; family Culicidae; genus Toxorhynchites; species Toxorhynchites rutilus. The sequence continues at coordinate 142,819,949 of NC_073744.1, read as the reverse complement.
ACAAGTTGAATTTAATCTTGTCCGACCCCGGAGCTGAATTGTTACATGAGAGAAGGGCAATTGAGAATTCCACCATCGAAAAATTCTCAATGTCGCATTGGAGCGGAATGTCGCGTACGACGCTTTGTGCAGGAACGGAATCGGGACAAACCTTTCTTGCAAATTTGAAAATTCAACGGTCAGAGTATTCCTCACTTTCATTTCTATGGTTCCAGCCACGCATTCTCCTAGCCGTATTCCAAAGAGTGCTCATAGCGGTCTCCCTTGACAAACCATTGACGAACTTTCGCCAATATCCACGCTTTTTTGCTTTAATCAGACCTTTTAGTTTGGCTTCTAGAGCTTGGTGCTTTCGAAACCATTCCACTAGTCCAGTTTTCCGGAATTTTTTGAAAGCGGATGATTTTTCAAGGTAGACCTTTGAACACTCTTTGTCCCACCAAAGTGATGGAGGACGACGTCGTAAAGTGGTAGCAGGAACACGTTTCTTTTGAGCTTGAAGTGCGCTTTCGTAAATCAAACTCGATATAAAATTATACTCTTCGAGTGGAGGAAGTTCATGCATTGAAACAAGTGCTTCAGATATTATTTCTGCAAATTTTCTCCAGTCAATATTTTTCGTGAGGTCATACGCAATATCGACTGACTCACGAGAACCTGATTCATTGGCGATTGATAAAATTATTGGCAGGTGGTCACTACCGTGGGGATCTTGGATTACCTTCCACATGCAATCCAGGGATAACGAAGAAGAGCAAAGTGATATGTCTAGCATGCTTGCCCGTGCAGGAGGGTTGGCTATTCTAGTTGCTTCCCCAGTATTCAAAACTGTCAATTTGAAGTTGTCACACAGATCATAAATCAAAGTGGCACGGTTGTCATCGTAGAGTGAACCCCATGCTGTTCCATGGGAGTTGAGGTCACCTAAGATTAGCCGCGGCTCCGGCAGTGCCTCGATGATATCAAAAAACTGATGGCGGCCAACCATAGTTTTTGGAGGAATATATATCGAGGCAATGCAGAGGTCTTTGCCATTGATTTGTGTCTGGCAAGCGACAACTTCAATGCCTGTCATCGATGGGAGAGTGACTCTATAGAAGGAGTGGCATTTTTTGATCCCCAATAGTACGCCACCAAACGAGTCATTTCGATCGAGGCGAATAATGTTGAAATCGTGGAAATTCAGCTCGTCGGCTGAAGAAAGCCATGTTTCACAGAGGGAAAATACATCACAGTTAGAACTATGAACTAAAAATTTAAATTAATCTAGTTTAGGGATGATGCTTCTGCAATTCCACTGTATTACAGTGGTCAAATCCTTGACCTCTTGCACTGAATCAGGCATCGAGGGAAATGAACGCTGCTAAAAAACCACATTTTTCTTTCAAAAATGTTCTCACAGTCGGAAGCAAACATAATACTATGCTTTTAAGAGGGTCATTTATATTTAAAACATTTAAAATATTGTCCACCAGGTCAGAAAGCGCAAGCAAGCCAGATTGTGGCTGTTGCCTCGACCGCGAAAAAGGAGCAGACGTGTTGGGTGCTGCTCCGGGAAGTGCTGAGGACCCCTGGTGCGTAGAAGAACCGCTTAAACCAGGAGGTACTTGCTTCGGTCTATTCTCAGCACGTTCGATACGAGGTTTCATTCCAACTTGGGAAGTTTCGGTCTTCTTTCTGGGGAGTGCAATGACATTATTTTACCAAACTTTTGTTGTTCCTATTGTTTTATTCAAATTTATTTTTATAATCTTCCGTATGTACCGTATTGTACCGTATTTCCGTATTAACCTGTTTTAGTTGTTATAATGGAAATTAAATTCATAGTAATAAATAAAAATCATACAAATAAAAAACTACAAAATCGAATACTTAGCATTTTCCGGAATCAGAAGATCGGAATACTCGGGTGTTTGCCTATTACTAAGAGATAATACTGGATCCGAAGCTGTTGCGAAGCCCAGTTCTTCAGCAGAATTTTTTTCTGTAATCTCCCGAACACGGTTACGCTTCATCCTTTGGCTCAGCATTTGGCTTTTCAGGCACTTTCTGGCACTCAAAACACATATATCTTGGCATTTTTCTCGTAATAATTGTATAACTTCTTCTATATTTCGTCCACCGAAAACAAAAACAATTATGTGTCTTCTTTGAACCTTCATGTTGAGTGGCTATAAGACTGAACTGAAGTGATGCTGCTTTAAAGTTTACGCTTACTATATGCATTTAAAAATTGCAACTTGTTCATTTATATGCAAAAACTCATAATTTCAAATTTAATTTACTCAAATACAAAAAATAACACTCTTTTGGAAGTTACACCTTATGTAGAATCAAATGTGCTCTTTAAAATGCCATCAATAATTTTTTATTATGTTTGCCCCAAAAACGAAACGACTAGCAAATGAAAAGGTCGTGTTTTCGGGGAAAAAACATCAATAACTTTCAGTAGCATTAAGATACATACAAGTTATGCACCGTAAAATGCGTGGATTGGAAAGCTCTAAAGATCATTCAAAGACAGTTTTGATGTAGAATTTTACATATAAAAGTTAGAGCAAAAAAACCTTTTTTTTTTCATGGTAACCCTAACTCAACCTAGAGAAAAAGCGCTATATCGGTTATTTGAAGAGATAGGAAGAAATATTGTTCCACAAAGTTACGTAAAATAACCAGGGCTACAATATTGTCGAACTATGTTTACCTCTATCTATAAAGATAAGAAAGTTAGATTTTTCATTTCATCGAAAATTTTGGTCACCCTATTTTTGATAACATAAAACTAAGCGCTCTATTATATGTAACAACTTTGTCGAAGACAGTTTTTGTCTAGAGAATCACTGTCGAGCTCTAGATGCTAATTTCCACTTAAATGCACCTCCTGGACCATAGTGCAGTGGTGTAGTATACGGGGGCGAGGGGGGCGGACAATTCTTCATCATTGTGACGTTTTTATAATAGTTTTGTTCATGTCTATGCTCAATAATGCCTGAACTATTTGTCATCAAAACCTCTAGTCAAGAAACTTAGGAAAAACTATTAGCTATAACCAATATTGTTCGTTTAATGCAGTTTCATGTCAATTGGCAAACGTTTATCCAGCTCCAGTGTGTGATGGAAACGTTTATTAGACCGTATCTCTATCAAAGAAGATGGTCTTGTTTTAATTGTGTATCATAGTGACTTTCAAACTCTTTTGGCTGGTTCGTCACTCGCACCACGACTTCATTTCCAGTCCGAAAGACGAATGTCGGGAGGGAGAATTGAATTCGTGACCATTAGTGGGAGAGGTACGGATCTTCACCACTACGGCAGATCGCCTCCAAGATGATCTTTGTGTGACTGCATTATTTTCTTTCACCAAATTTCTATCAACAGAATTCACTTTTTAGCACCTCGACAGATGCTTGTCGGAGTCTTTTACGGCAACTAGATAAAACTTGTTCAGCTTTCGATGAGATTTTGAAAAAAATATCAATAAAATGATCGAAATTCAAGCTTCTCAAAATCGAACCATTTGCTTCGTTCGCCAATTTAAAAATATAATGCCAAGCAGTCGAACATTAGCTTAAAAACGCTTGTTGCAAATGCTCATTTCAGTAGTCTGTCATGTGTTGTACAAAAGCTGCTTTGCAGTTGAAGAAACGTTTTCGAAACGTTTCTCTGTTATGTTATCCAGGTAAATATCAATGATTGAAAAAAGCTTCAAATTGGTCTTAATGATCGTCTATACAACGCATAGCTCAGTATATCGTTATATGAGGCACTCAATGCTATTAATTGACTATTATTCAACCGAATAGTTCAATTACAACTTCAATAGGTTCGTGCCGGTAAGGCAGAGCGTTAAAAGTCGAATAAAAGCTATATGTCAGGCTCAAATTGGGTCTGCTAACCTTTTTCATAAGTTGTTGAACAAACGAAAGTTGGAAGCATCCTCAAATCGTTTCACTGGTGTATTATTCAGGTTAATATCAATGGTTGCACAAAAGTTCCAATTTAGACTGAATAATATTTTATACCACGTATAGCTCAACATATCATTTTATTGACCACTTAAGCAACCGTCATTGAACTGACTAGTTAAATAACAGTTAATGAGTTGGGTTATCTCTGGGTAACGTTGTAACCATAATCAATGTACTGGTAATTTTTCTTGCTGCTAAAAGGAACAGTCTTGTCGAAAAAGCCTTGTAAAAGTCTTTATTAAAATCCCACGATAACGAATTTACTTCGGAAAGTAGACTTCCTCATAAGATAAACAAGTTGGGTGAAAGACCTTCCGGATCTGGGCTAACAATGGAGAAGGAGATATTGGAGTACACTGATCATTTCCATCTGGATTTACAAGATGGTTAAAATCGTCTAAGGAAGTAGTGGAATTGTTTGAATCAATTCAAGCTCGACACATGTTATCAGCATCTGACAGCATCTGACGTTCGATGTGAACCGAAAACGTCGACTTCATAAACTGGAGATTTTATAAGGCGAAGTTACGGACAACGAGCTTTTGCTAGTGATACCAAGATTGCGTACACATTTGAAGGCCGCTGGAATGAACCTGGACAATATCAAAAAATCTAGAGTGTCCCCCACTACCATCTATTCGATAACGTATAAAACGTATAAAACTCCACAAAACCTACGACGTATTTTCTATTTAATATTTCTGCTTCTGCTTCGATTTTGCTCTACATTGTGTTTGCTTCTTGCATATTCTGAAGATGCATTCTGTGGCGAAAAAAAAGTTCAACACAATAGCAAAATAGAAATTGAGGTTGGCCAGGGCGAGCACAATATTTACAATATTTATTTAACTTTCACTGACAATCAACAACATGCATCGACAACTCTTTGTAGCGTGTACCACATATTTCATTTGTGAGCCCCTCGTACAATTAATTTCTTTATAAGCTCAGAGCTTTTCACTCCTCTGTGATGGTGTATGAGATGCCCGGCAGAGCGAGTGCCGGTTTCCCATTTTTTCATTTTTCAAATTCAACTGAGTGCCGCGGGCTCCGATAGCTGGTGCTAGCTGTCGGCTGCTGCAAAGCTCTCGAGACAGGACTTTCCGCTGACGAGATTTCTCCCAGCGCCGGAGAGACAACCTTAAGCGTTTTCTTTTTACTTAAAATCGAATCCCCGGCGCGAGATTCGGCTTGACCAGGACTCGGAGGGTGATAGGTTAATGCCATAGGGGATTCGGGAAACAATTCCGAAAGCGGGTGAAGAATGACTTCGGTACGACTTTTTCTAAAAAAGAGTCTGATACAAAAAAAGAATAGCCCGCTGATCTGAGGATTCTAGCTTTTGCGGAACCACTTCAGTTCGAACCGTGGAAGAAGGCAGAAGTGGAAAATCTTTTTTTCCGAAATTGCTTCTTTTTGAAATTGTTGGAAAGGTAATTCAGTGATAATTTTTTTTTTGTGTTAGTTGCGCGAAATACAATTTTGAATTTATCCCCCTGTAGCGATAAATTAGTGAGACAGCGTTAGTTCACCAAAAGTTCCCCCTAGAGTACGAAGAAAATTACAAAAAGGTAAATGTGCATTTTTCTTTCCCTTGTGGCTTTGGGGTTTATAATGGTGGCATCACGTTTCTTTAAAATTACTAAAAGAAGGGAACCCCGCGAATCGGATCTGAGGATTGGCCAATATATACTCGGCCGACGCAACAATATATTTGCGATTCTCCAACGCATTCCGGAGAGATTGACCAGCTGCTATTTCGGTGGCTAAAGCAGTACGCCACAGCGAAAAACAAAAGCGCGCACTGGAACGTGTGCGTCAACAGCACGGCAACGGAAGCAGGTTTGCTACAATACCACCTAATTCAATTATCCAGAGGGAGTACCCCTTAAATTACATGCGCATGTCGGGGACAATTGACATATCGGTGAACTATCTTTCACAACAGGAAATATGCCATGCACTAAAAAAATTAGACGGAACAAAAGGACCAGGACCTGACGGAATAGCACCTATATTCCTAAAGAACCTGGCTGAGGAACTCACCCTTCCCTTACATTGCATTTTCAATATGTCACTACAAACTGGAATATTCCCAGAAAAATGGAAACAATCTTTTTTGGTACCTATCTTTAAATCAGGCGCTAAATCTGACGTACGTAATTATCGTGGAATTGCCATTATCTCTTGCATTCCTAAACTATTCGAAGCAATAGTCAACGAAAAAGTCTTCCAACAAGTAAAGAATAGAATTACGTGTATGCAACATGGCTTCTTCAAAGGCCGTTCAACTGCAACTAATCTGTTGGCTTTTGTGACTTTTATTTTGAATGCAATGGAAAATGGCAAACACGTAGAAACTCTTTACACTGACTTCAGTAAAGCATTTGACCGCATCGACATTCCATTACTACTCTTCAAATTGCAGAAAATAGGAATGGAACAAAGACTCTTAAACTGGCTCAATTCTTATCTAACAAACCGTGAACAAATTGTTCATTTTCAAAATTCTCTTTCAAATCCAGTAAAAGTCACATCGGGAGTCCCACAAGGCTCTCATCTTGGTCCTCTTCTTTTCATTCTGTACGTTAATGACATCTCCTTCGTTCTCAAGCGTATCAATGTACTTGTGTATGCCGACGACATGAAGCTTTTCGCGGAAATTGGAAATGAAAACGACATCGAAGCATTTCGAAACGAAATACATGTATTCCATACTTGGTGTGATAAAAATCTACTAACACTGAATGTGAAAAAGTGCAACTCTATAACATTTAGCAGAAAAAAACATGTACCAAATATTGTAATATGTCTTGGAAATCAAAATGTAGAAAAATGTAAAATAGTTAGAGATCTAGGCGTCGTCCTGGACTGTAAACTCACATTCATAGAACACTACAACTCTGTAATAAATAAGGCGAATAGTGTGTTAAGTTTTGTCAAACGCTTCTCACATAACTTCCAGGACCCATACACAATAAAGCTTTTATATATTACATATGTAAGGCCTATTCTGGAATACTGTAACATCGTTTGGAACCCGTATATGGTCGTACATGAAGAACGCATTGAGTCAGTCCAGAAACAGTTTCTTCTATTTGCACTTCGTAAACTCAACTGGACCTCATTTCCACTTCCTTCATATGAAGCACGTTGCATGCTCATAAACATCCAAACACTAAAAGAACGCCGTGAATTTGCAATGCTTTCTTTTGTTAATGACCTAATTTCGCAACGAGTACAGTCAGCTGAATTACTAGAAAAACTAAATTTCTATGTACCTGGGCGTCAACTAAGAACGCGAAATTTGTTTCTAACCAAAACATCCAGAACAAATTATGCAAATAACGCCCCTATCAATCGCATGATGCGTATATACAATCAGCACTGCGAAATAATTGACACAACAATGAATAAAAAACAGCTAAAAAGAAACATGTACCGCAAAAATAATATTTAACCTAAGAAAACATTGTAACATTAGTGTATAAGTGTGTAGTCTACATTTGTTTGACGAAATGAATAAATAAATAAATAAATAAGCGAGTCGTCGTTACCGACACTCAATGAATAGAGCCACAAAACCATATCCACAAAAATAGATTTCCCGCTGACGAGCGGTAGACAGATTATTTGAACGCACTCTTAACAGGATTCGAATATGCTAGCTAGAGAAATCTAGGATAGAGTAGGTAGTTCGGACACCAGGACTTAAGCGGATGGTCAAATGATCATGGGATCGAATCCCAAAAATCAATGTACATATAGTTAAATAAAAGTTTTGTAGAGTATGTAGGTGAAGTATGAAGTAATGAAAAGGATTTTGATGTGTGGGGATGATTTATAAAATAATTAGCTAATATTATATATGGAGATTGATTGTGAAAATGGAATTTATGGATTGAGGAAAATTTCAAGAAATAACATGCGAATTTGAACTTTAAAACCACAAGCTGTTTTCCGTGAGGTGATGAATTTCTGCACAGAGAGAAGAATAAATCGATGTTGAAGCATAAACCACGTAATCCGCCCCCTCCCGCTTAGGTAAAGAACTCCCCCGAATGCTGCGTTTCGCGAACAACTAGTACAAGAAGGGTGTTGTCATTGGATTTCCTTTTTTTGTAGTTTTGGTCACGAGTCGGGTTGACTCCTTTTCTTTCAGCCCCCGCTTTCACCTCCGAAGCGATTGGGAAGTGATGTGGGGATTCGATAGTTGGATCCAGTGATGATACTTACAGCCTCTCGCTGTTCTTGAGTGTCGCTGTGGTTCTTTTGTAGCCCGTGATCGGGTGATTGTGAAAGGTTTTCCCTTTGGTGTTGGCTGATTGCTTTCCAGGTACTTGGGCTCTCGTTACATCTTGACTAACACTTTCCAGAAGGTACTCACATTCATAGATTGTTGTGATTTCAATAGTTTGTTTTCAGCAGCAGAGCAGTGTTGAGCTATTGAAACAAGCTTTTGGGTTAATAAGCAACCGGCGTTATTCATACACCTTTTATCTTTCGAATGAAATGATTGACATACACTTTTGTACAATTGATAAGAGGTATTATCATTTGAAACTTTGCACCCCAAACGAAACTCTCTCGTTTTAGAATTTTAAGCTTCGAGAATTGCATTAAGCATTGATAATAACTGCTGCCTGATAGCTGTACCGAGTGGACTTGAATGATGGTGTTTAGAAATTCATCAGTAGACTCACCTCTAGCCTTGAAAAAGACCAATTTAGAAAACTGAACTAAACACTCGGCATTGAGAAAAATAATTTCAAAAGCCTCAGTGCCTGATGACTGATGAATTGTGAATACTGTAATTCTAAATCGCGAATGGTTTGTTAATACTCAATGAATAGAATACGGGGGAGCTGAGATTGAAATATTTTCTCTATCCACATTGTCCGTAAAACTAATGCTGCATTTGCATTTCGAACGTTCGGTTTACGCTCGTCTCATTAGCAGGGATATTCAAATATTGAAAAAAAAAACTTAATTTCTCGTGATTGTTACACATACAAAATTGTAACGGATTAGGTGGGGACCCGGTGGGCCGCAGGTTGAACATGGCTGTTCGAGAATGTTCGCTATCCGCGATGACAGTTGTACAGTATCAACGTCTGGTGGCGACTTTCAAGTTCGGGGCCATAATTTGGGTCCCAAACTCGAAAGTGAAATCTCCATCAGGCACGAAGTCGATTTTGATATGTTGAAATTCGAATGAAATTTTTTACCTCGTATTATTTAATTACTTGAAACAATATTCCTGATTCTTTTTTAACCATTCCTCTATACATTTCCTGATTTTTTTGTACTGAAACTGTTCATTATAATATAAAATTGTCGTCAGACACAATTTCCGCATGAGATTTTTTCATGTCCTGCAAAAAAAGTGTGTTTTTTTTCATTTGCATAGAATACTAATTTCATACGGAGAAGTTAATTTTCATTCACAATTTTTATTCGTTTCCATTCGTTTCTATCCTTTGACAACTAGCTTGTTATTGTTTGTTATTGTTTCGACTGATTGTATTTTTTGAACTGGTGATCAATATTCTCTCCAGGTCATTGTTCCTGGTAACAGAGGTTAGTGACAATATCCAGGTCTATTGCTATTGATTTGGTGTAGTGTTTTTGGTGTTAAGTGTTTTGTGTTTTTGTTGTGTCAATAAAGTGTTATGAAAATGAGTTTTTTTTCGTAGCTTTCCGTCTGACAGAGACATTTTCGCAACTGGCGGATGAGAGTATTATAGTTGTGCTAAGCAGCATATTTCATGATTTAGAACGAGTTTATGGTTCACATAGGCACAAAGAAAAAAAAATTTAGAAGTAGGTTATATCTGAACATAGAAAATAATATTTTTTTCTACGACAAACTATCTGTCGACCAGTGTTGCCACACGTACAGATTTATCCGTAAAGGTACAAATTTTTTCGTTATTTTTGGTACAGACTCTGTACGGTACAGGGTACAGATTTTCGTCAAAAAGTACATATTGGTATAGATTTTTTCCGCGGGTGACTTTTTTTTCATTTGAACAAAGCAACATCAAGGTACATGACGACTTTTACGCCGCAATATCGCTTGGTTTTAAGAAAAAAACTATGTATAAGCATCATCAAACACACGAGTGACTTGCAAATGTAAATGTAGTATTTGTAGTGAATATATGAGTATTTTTTTCATGCTAATAAAATAGATTTTTTTCTAAAACGAAAAAAATCTATTTTGAAATAATAAAATTATTTACCGTTTTGTCTCAAATTCCGGAAAGATTGATTAATGCTCAAACAGGAATCGATTCCCCCTCGGGAATACCTAGCGCAAATAATACCCCTCCCCGACAATTGGAATCATCGATCGATTGCGGCATTCGTGAGCATTTGATAATAGAATTGCTGCTTTCTTTGTAAAGTTGGCTCCGTTCAGTCCATCAGCAGAAAAGAAATGGGATTGGGCGAGAAGAGCATGCTGTTTAGGTGAGTGGGCTTTTCTCCAGTTACTTAGCATTCACAACTATGGGTAGCAAAATTTCACATTCATTTTACTTACGCGTTGAAAATTTAGTTTTTGCATTATTGCCCATACTCATTCGTTTCACTGACGAATATATCAAAACAAATGAGATGATAAACTAGCAGTCAACCAGCGTTGTAGGCATCGTGATAGAAAGAAGTGAAGAGTGTCGGAGGAAATTTTTTGCGCTGACAAAATTTGCTTTTCGATTACAACGTGTTCTTTCGAAATTTTGTATGATCACAACTAAATGGAATCCCGAGTGGACGCCAGTTTATATACATATTTGTGTGATTTCAATAGTCTGTTTTCAAAGCAACTTTTATGTTATTCAAAAAAGTTTTCGGGTCAATAATGACCAAGCATATAATTCTTGGACATTTTATCTTCCGAATGAACAGAATCATCATACCAATCCGTTCAGCCGGCGATGAGACGTTAATAACGTTCAAAACCTTGCACTTCAAGTGTAACGCTCTCGTTTTGAAACATTGAACTTACGCCCCGGTGCAGAAATGGAAGATGTAATCCTACGTCAAAAAACAATCTCAAATAGTTGCGATTTGATGATCTGCGAAGATGGAGCCCTTTCAAATTGAGCTTGATTCCACCTACCTTATTCTCATTGAGTCATCAGGGTGTTGTACATAACGCTATAATACTTTCGACTTTTCTACGAGTTAATTATGTAGAAGAGTTGGATTGTTGCATCGCGCTACTTCGATGGAACCAGTGTGTAGCGTGCGTAAATGCCGCAAGCCACATGTTGCATGAAAGTTTCCTCAGTGGAAAACTGACTTCACTCGCCATCGACACATCAACCAGCGCACAGTTCATATCTCTAAATGAGGCCATTGCACACGTAACAACTTTTCGAATGAAAAAAATATATAAAGGGTGTGTCACATCAAATTGCATCACGGAAAAAACGCTGTAGAAATTTAATTTTTAGGAATTATATCTTCAGCTTTCGCTTATAATCAGATAATATCACGTTGGCCATGCTTCACTGTCAATTTTTCGTAAATTTGGAAAAATGTCGTCGAACGAAAAAGAGCGTCGTGAATTAATCCTGCGCACTCATTTCGAGAATCCGGAGTTGTCACATCGGGACATCGGTAAGATGCTGGGAATCGTCCAATCCACGGTCAGCAGAGTACTAAAACGATACTTCGAGAACCTAACCATCGACCGGAAGGTGAAGAACGGCAAAAATGGATGCTCCGTCAGTGAAAAAGATCACAAGCGCGTAGTTAAGCAGTTTAGACGTGATCCGAGAAGTTCGGTCCGGGATGTCGCCAATAAGCTGAATTTGTCAAGTTCATTCGTCCAGCGGACCAAGCAGCGGGAGGGCCTGCGTACATACAAGGTTCAGAAGGCTCCTAACCACGACGAAAGGCAAAACATGGTGGGGAAGACGCGAACCCGAAAGCTGTACACGGAAATGCTGACGAAGCCGCATTGCCTGGTAATGGACGACGAAACCTACGTCAAAGCGGACTTTCGTTAGCTGCCGGGCCTGTTGTTCTTCTCCGCAGAGGACAAATTCAGCAAGCAAGCAGAAACTATCCAAGTTTGCCAAAAAGTACATGGTGTGGCAAGCGATCTGCTCTTGCGGAAAGCGGAGCGCCCCCTTCGTGATGACCGGCACGGTAAACGGGCAGGTTTACCTTAAGGAGTGCCTATAGAAGCGCTTACTACCACTATTGAAGCAGCACGAGGGACCGACCATCTTCTGGCCGGATCTCGCTTCGTGCCACTATTCAAAGGACGTGTTGGAGTGGTACGAAGCCAACGGGGTCACCTTCGTGCCAAAGGAAATGAACCCGCCCAACGCGCCGGAGCTTCACCCAATAGAAAAATATTGGGCGACTATGAAGCAGGCCCTCCGGAAGAACCCAAAAGTTGTCAAATCGGAGGCGGACTTCAAGAGAAAATGGATTTCTGTTAAAAAAAAACTACAACCTGACGTTGTACAGAACCTTATGGACGGGGTAAAGAGGAAGGTGCGAGCATACGGGCTCGGACTCGAAGTATGAATAAAAAGAAAATGCCAAAAGTTGTTTAATTGTATTTTATTTTACTGTCTAAAATTTTCAAAAGGATCGGTCTACTGGGCGAATTTCTACAGCGTTTTTTCCGTGATGCAATTTGATGTGACACACCCTTTAATTTCGCCTTTGCCGCACTTTCTCCTTCTATGGGGAAAGCGTGATGCCTTCCACCACCATCGTTCGAATAATTGCCTGACTCCCTCGTTGTGTTTCACAATGAGCCATCGAAGATAGCAACCGAAGCGGCACCGGAAAACTGTAAGGTCGAGGTGCCCGATGGGGAGGGAGCGGAATGAGAGAATGAACAGTGGAACAGTGGAAAGATTTCTCGTTTACAACGAAACTCTTTCCTTGCTCCCGATATATTTTCTCCGCCCCCATAGTTTCGGTCCGGAAGAGGAATGTTTGCAGTGTACAATTTAATTATCATTTTCCATTTTATGCCGTAATTGAGACTACGGAAGCAGTGCCGCCAGCGGTTTCGGCGAAGAGCTGCAGCTTAATGCATTCTTACTTACATGCTACTGGCTCACACATACACACACTCACACATTCAGAGCCGGGGTAACCTCAAGTGGGTCGTGAGGATATTGGGAAAGTAGTCGGAAGGAAATCACGGTGGTGTAGCGCTGGAAACGGCTCTACGAAAGGTCGAAAGCAATGAATTGCTCCGGTAGGTTTTAGGAATGGGGAAGTTTCTGTATGCCCGGGATAGGGACGCATTTTGAAACTCGTTTACTGACGGAGGAGAAACATACGGTCATAATGTGGAGTGTGTTATCTCGATGGAAGTTAGTGTTTTTACATCTCCAGCAATAGTGGTGGGTGGATCTGGTCATAAAAATATCAGAAAATACATGGTTTTTCATTTCCAAACTTTAGCAAGTCTTCAACGTTGTCTGGTTGTCAAACGACTCGTGAGAAATTGGAAACAAGAAAATAATCTAAATTATTATAAATTATTCGATGTTTTTACGGCGAGTGTCAAGCATAGATCAATTCCAGAAAGCTATGTAACATGTATGCATTCCGATACATATAGTCGTGCGGAATTTCTTCCGACATCGTTTTGTATAATACTTTTATTTTGAGTCCAATATTCTGGATTTATGGCTCAGGAACATTGTTTTCCATGAGCAGTGCTGCCATTTTTCATAAATATTGGTGAGTTTTTTATGGCCCTGCGCAGACCTTTGAACCAAAAACCTTAATACGAAGTCTACTGGTAGTTGCTACTCACAAAAAAAAGAGAAAAAAAAGAAAAATAATAGATACGATCCAAGATATGACCATATTGTTGACGCAGGGCTACGCTGTTATTTTATTCAATTCGTTTGTTTATAACTTCGGATATTATTTTAGAAATCTGCGAAATTTTGGAAATCACTGTTTATTAGAATGGTTTGGTCACCCTGAAATGATCTTCTTGGAGAATCAGTCTACCATAAATGATTGATGATACATTCTTCCTCTCTGAGAACAATACACAAACTGATCGTATGTCGCAATTTGTTTCATCTCAATGCATTTAAGATATACCTGGAACCAGAGTTGCCAACCAGAGATGCCAACCTTCCTGATTTTTCAGGATTTCCCAGACTTCTTAGCACGCTCCCTGATATCCTGACGAACATTCAATTTATCCAGATTTTTCTGAAATGATCCTGATTTTTCCTGATATTTGAACTTTTTACATTATTCGTAATTGTTGGGTTAGGGTCCCCAACTCTAATTGAGCACCACGTTTTTGATGTGTGAGCAATAATTTGCAATAATTTGTTTATTTAGTTAATTCAAAAAAAAGTTTAGGCCTTAGGTTTTATCTTACAAATTTGGTGTATAAATGCTTCTGGAAGTGGTATGGCGTAAATTCCACGGCTTATAGTGCTAATTACAATGTAATTCTGAAATTCAATATTTTTATACTTTTATCTCAATATTCTCCTTTTTTATCAATCCTTACTGACGATAGCTAGATTGTAAGTATAATATCTAGTCCTGCACAGCAGAGTATAGATTTAGTTAGATTTTAGATTTAAGATTTATAATGAATTTGATCACAAGCCACGACTCAACAATGCCTATTGATCTACACAATGATCCATTTATTTGTCCCCTTTTTATCTTATCCTGGTCGTTCCAGCGATACATGCCGTTTCTCCATTGCTACGTCACTTCGTTGACAGCTAACGTTACGTCGTTGCGCGAGGCGTTGCTGCTTTGAGGGGTCTCGTCGTAACAGTAATAAATATACTAGTTTCCATGTCAAAGTTTTCTTTCATGATAGTTCTCCGGTTCGCACGTGTATATATCATACATTAAGTTAAATTCTCTAGACGCAAATCTTTACTTAATTTTTTATATCTCTACCCTCAATTGTTTCGTGGTTTTCCAAAATTACTCAAGAGAAAATTTTTGAATCCATAGTCAATACAATAAAGATTTTATATATAATTTGTTCATCTGATTCAACGTAGAATCAACTTTAATGATGGGATTATTGTAAATATATCTGTGACAGTACTAAATATCATAAAAATTCAACAAGTCTTCCACTGCTGATAGGCTTTCTTCATTCGTCGAGTAAAATTTCATTCATTTGAATTCTATGAAAATTTGAATATTGATTTCTCTGCAACTCTGCACTGTAGTGATGCTGTAGGTTTTTCGGAAAAAATATAAACGATCAAAAAGTCAGGTGAAACACTAGCATTTCCGCATTTGCGAGGATATATACCATGCTTATTAATTCTTTTACATATCCGGTCTTCGCCCGAAGCAAGATATACTCTGTTTCTGGTGAGATTTGGAATGGATTCTGTCTTATGAGCTACTGCCAAGCAACCTGTTTCTCATATGTATGGCTCGCAGCAGTCTTCGACAAGGAAGCAAACATGTTCTGGGAGGATAAAATATTAAAGGTGTGTGGAAGATGGTGAATGATTGTGAAACAGAATTATGGATATAAAATTAAATTATAATGCGCTGATTGAAAATGATGTTTTTGTTTTCTCAAAAATCGACATTAACTTTTCGGACAACCCAATATGAGTTATCCTGATTCATACTGATTTTTATTTTCATTCTCCCTGGAAGAATGAAAATAAAAATCAGGAAAAAAAGATTAGGATAGCTTATATTGGGTTGTCCGGAAAGTTCGTGTCGACTTTCGGGAAACAAAAGCCTCATTTCATGTATTCAATTTTATTCTACACTAGCTGACCCGGCAAACTTCGTCCCGCCCAAAAATAAAAATACTTGTGCGTAGTGAAAATAATTCGGGATTCTCGCTCTGGAAAAGATTATTCAGTTGATATGTATAGGGGAAATGAGGATAAAATGAACCGGTGCTTAAATTCCAATAATTCAACGAAAAACCAATCGACATTTCTAGATTATTCTATTCTTAGAACATATGAAGTTATCTCAGACACCCTGTTATACATGAAACTGTCAAATGTAGAAAAGAAAAAAAAGAAAACAGAAATTTCTCTCAGCCATTCGGATATAATTTTGCGTGCATCGTATTTAAGAAACTTCCCGTGAAATTTAAGTTATTCGACCTGATATCCTCGACAAATTATCATTTTGGACGACTGTTCACATATTCGATTAGAGGTAGACAGATATTTTGTTTGATTTCAGCGATTAATTCGCATTCGATAATACTTTGTTGTTTGGAGCAAAATGAGCCACCACCGGATAACGACTTACAATGTTATGTTTTCTTGAGCTGATATACCTTATCACATGCTGCCCTTCAAGGTGTTCCTTTTATGGTTTTGACCCTGGGAAAATATGCCACCCCGGAAAAAACCAAACCTAAATATGTAAAGCGTTGTGTGTTTCTTATTACGTTTTTGTAACTATGAGAAAATTCTAATTACTACTCTAGGTGAATAGGCCCAGATTACTTCATGGATACCAACTTTTTCAATAATGATTCAAACAAAATTGGACATGAAACAACATATCAATCTGACCCATTTAACATGATATGTTCAGGTGTCCATTTTACCACAACCAGTTGATCATTTTAACCACACACTAAAAAATGTTTGATTTTAAAACTATTTTCTTCTGAAGAAATATGTACTATTTTTATTTTTTATAATAAAAACCGTATCATATCTTAAATAACAATTAGTTAAGCTATAATATTATTCGAAGAACAGAGATTGTAGCGGTATGTGGACGCAGTGAATGAACATATTCCTTAGGGTGTTCATTTTAACCGCAGTTCCACTACATATTGATAAAAAACAGTTTGCTACAGCTTCATATCACGGGTGAAAAATCAGGAAGAATCAGGATCATTTGTCATATCAGGGAACGTACAAAAAAGTCTGGGAAATCCTGAAGATTTGCGTCTCTGTCTCGAACACTATTTCAGTGGCCTTTTTCGCAATTTACATACACTCGGCTACAGGCGATTATATACTTGTTGCACCATTATTCCACATTTCATAACTACATCAATCTATCTTCGGCACCGCATGGAAACAACAACAAGGACATGCTATATGTGAAATCAATCCTCTAGACATCGTTCGTGAAACGTAAACCAGCCATACATTGGTGGCTTGAAGCGACTAAATACTAAAACACTTCTTACCATTTTACGCTATTCTCAAAAGAAACGATTTTTGTTAATTAAAAAAAAATTCATTGCTTTCTCATGCTCGAAGTAAGCATAGCTGTAATCCTTAGTGGGAAAAGGTTTGCTACTGGCAAGCGAAACCAAATCACACACAAAATTCTAGAACGACATTTACTTTGTTGATGATTAAATAAACGGAATAAATTCTGTCTGTTAATCTCAATAACCTCGAAAAGAGTTTCATTGATTCATCATGATCAACATTAGTGCAGATATCATCCTTGTTGAATGCAGTTTTGCGACTGACACGCGATTCCAAATAATTAATAACATTCCCGCACGACATCGTGCGTCAGTTCGATGCATTGCTGCAATGTGAAAGGCTCCAGCGAAGCCCTTATCTGCCGTAATTTCGCAAAGTGACGCAAGCGCCAGAGGGAAGAATTTTCAGTACGAGACTTTTTGTAAAATTGCATGTATAATCAGCGTACGCGTACATTACGAAAATCTGATCTGTACAAAATGTGTACTGTTGATGCAAAAACATTTCCATCGGCTTGATTTTTGAAAAAGTGCGGTTTTATTTAAGCTATGCTACCAACGCCAGTTTATTGTGGAAACAGCAAATTTTAATCGCTGTTTCCACAATCGATTGGCGTTCATCCGTCAAAGTGTGCGAGAATCTGTTTCCAATTATTTTCTCCAAAATGCCGCCGGATTCTCCACGGAGAAAACAGAGATGGTGGTTTTTTCTAGGAAGCATAGACCAGCAAAACCAAAGCTTCAACTTTTGGGTAAACCGATCACTCATGCTATGTCATTCAAGTATCTTGGGGTTTTGTTCGACTCCAAATGTACTTGGGGGCCCATATTAGGTATCTGAGTAAAAAATGTCAACAAAGAATAAACTTTCTCCGTACAATTACCGGCACATGATGGGGAGCCCATCCAGAAGATCTTATAATGTTGTATCGAACAACTATTCTCTCAGTATGGCAGTTTCTGTTTTCAATCAGCTGCCAAAACACACCTCATTAAACTCGAGCGAATTCAGTATCTTTGTCTCCGTATTGCGTTGGGATGTATGCCCTCAACGCATACCATGAGTCTCGAGGTTTTGGCAGGCCTACTCCCACTAAAAGATCGCTTCAATTTATTATCTCTTCGGTTCTTCATCCGGTGTAAGGTCATGAACCCATTGGTGATCGGAAATTTTGAGCGGCTGATCGAGCTAAATTTTCACTCCGGATTCATGAGTTCATATCATGAATTCATCTCCATGCAGGTTGATCCTTCTTCGTATATTCCCAACCGTGTTTGTTTCCCTGACTACATCAATTCCTCTGTGCATTTTGATCTGTCCATGAAGCAAGATATCCATGGATATTCAGATTACCAACGATCGAGGATCGCTCCAACGATCTTCGATGAAAAATATAGGGGTATCAATTGTGATAATATGTACTTTACTGATGGGTCCACTATAAACGAGTTCACAGGATTTGGAGTGTTCAACAAAATTTTCAGCACCTCCCATAGTCTTCAGTTTCCTTGCTCAGTGTATATTGCTGAATTGGCAGCGATACACTGGGCGCTGGACAGCGTCGCCTCACGACCTGTTGAACACTATTACATTGTAACGGATAGTCTTAGCTTTGTCGAAGCTATCCGTTCAGTGAGGCCGGAAAAGCACTCGCCGTACTTCCTTGAGAGAATACGAAAAATTTTGAGTGCTTTATCCAGACGCTGTTATGTCATTACCTTTGTGTGGGTCCCTTCTCATTGCTCAATTCCTGGTAACGAGAGGGCTGACTCATTAGCAAAGGTTGGTGCGATTGAAGGCGATATTTATCAGCGTCAAATCGCCTTCAATGAATTTTACTCTTTAGTCCGTAAAAATACCATCGCTAACTGGCAACGCAAATGGAACGAAGATGAATTGGGCCGGTGGCTTCACTCGATTATCCCTAAGGTTAGCCTCAAACCATGGTTCAAAAGTCTGGACTTGAGTCGGGACTTTATTCGCACCTTCTCCCGACTCATGTCCAATCACTGTTCGTTAGACGCGCTACTCTTTCGTTTCAATCTGGCCGGCAGCAATATCTGCGTTTGTGGCCGAGGTTACCACGACATCGAGCACGTTGTTTGGTCGTGCGAGGTGTATCTTGTCGCCAGATCGAATTTAGAGAACTCCCTTCGGGCTAGAGGAAGACAGCCCAATGTGCCGGTGAGAGATGTGTTGGCTCGGTTAGACCTTGATTACATGTCCCAAATATATGTTTTCCTTAAATCTATCGATGTTCGTGTGTGATTATCCTTATATCCTTATACCCTCCATTTCTTCCTTTGTGAGTAATTGGTCCGCTTGCTATAAACAGGAGAATGAAATGTAAATTCACAACAGATGTACGAATAGATTTAAGAATTGAGTGTGTGTGTGATTATCAACATTGTAATAATTTCCTTATACCCCATTCTTTTCCTGAGAAAAATGTGTCACCCTTTGAATCTCGAGTCCACCGCGAGTAATCGGTTTCCCACATTACTAACCATAGATTTAAGAAAATTGTTCTATATATATGAAAAAAAAAAATATATATATATATATATTTAAGATTTCGGCTCCTTTAAACTTATGTAACTGAGCCTGTAAAAATACACGAATTTATAAAAAAAAATGCCGCCGTTGAGCGGAGCATGAGAAAGCATCAGGGAGAAAAGTTCTACATATTTTTCGACTTTGTAGTATGCATCGAGCCGGCTAACGTAGTTGAGAACCCGATTGTAACAATTATGGACAATACCAATTTTTTACAATCCAAAATGCAATTGAAAATATAAGATAATGCCGTCTGAAATCATTCGATGTAAAGCTGATACAGTTTATGCGAGGGTGTTTTGAGTTTTGTTACAAGATGCGTTTAGATGGAGTATTTAGAAGAGTGCAGCTGTTTACCAAATCCGACATTTAGCCTTCAATCAACACTCAGCTTTAATCTATCCGAAAGAGAAATTGAAAGCAATTGAAAGCACAATTGAAAGCACTCTCATTATGCTAAACGTCCATTACGGAAGATGTGAAATTTGCCGTCCCTGCTCATTCATCCTGTGCTATCAGAACTGATCAAAAAATCACTTTGCATCACAATCAAATTACATCACATCATAGGGAAAATGGCGCTTACGCCGCATCACAGGGGAAATGGCGCTTGCGCCAAACCGTTATCCAGCTTTTACGGGGTCATTTTTTCACATTTCTGTAAAATTTAGCAGTTGTTTGAAAGGATTTGGTATTCTTTATTAATCTATATCGAAAAAAGTAAAATGTCAATTTTGGCGCTTGCGTCACTTTGCGAGATTACGGCAGTTATGGTGACGGAAAAGAAGCGATGTTCATTGCTTCGAATATAGAAAAAAAAACTGAATATTTGTCTTAACAGAAATCCATCATTCATACACTAGCGCGAGTATATGAAATTTGGAAAAAAAAACATTTTTTTTCAATGTCAAATGACTTAAAAATGTATATCAATGCAGGCATTACACTGAGTATTTAACGAGAGGTACCTTCCATGCATCGTCATTCAACAAGCATCGTACACGCGTCCAACAGATGCACACAGTTGCAGCGATAAGAATGAAACATCGCGAGAATGACCGTTTTTGAAAAATCATTTCTCGACTCTCGATCAAAACCATCAACAAAGCTAGGAACTCGTTGCATCAGAACAGAGCCGATGCGCACGAGAGCAAATACGAATGGCAACTAAAAGTATCGAAGGTGTGTTATTCACATGTACAGGAAACGAACAAGTTCTTAGTTTCGCGCAACGAAAACAAACAACACACACAAAGCCAAACACTGATGCCTAGAAGCGACCTATAATCATTGGCACTCTTCTCTTTTTTCGCCTGCTTTGCCATGGCTCGGATGGTTGTGTTAATTGCAATGCCAGATGCACTTCAAGTGAAATTTTTCGCTAGCATTCACAGCTCGAGAGGAAACATAAAACACAAAACGAGCAGAATAAGTGACCTTTGTTGGTTCGGGCACGGAAAGATTCTGAAAATTTTACTCTGAGGAAATGTAATACTTATACGCTAGTGGCAGCTTACTTACTATGCAAGGGTGGAGTTTACTTCGCAAATATTCTCTCTTTGCTATACCCCTTCGTTGTTTCTATTCCAGTGGCTGCATAAGTTGCCCGTTACTGACAGCTCTGTTCGGGAAAGCACACAAATGGACCGAACAAATGTAGGGGGAAATGGGAATTTTCATCAATTTAAACCATATAGAGACTATGGGATTGTAATGTATAACATATCAAACAAACCACAAACAAATTTCCGATTCGATTGGTATGCAGATCGTTAAAATCCGTTCGAAGCAAAAATAGTTATAAACGTTAACTTTATTTCATAAAAACGTTACCAGTTTTCTGATTTGCAACTCTTAATGAAATGTAGAAATGTGCAAAATTTCAGCTCAATCGGACAGTATTTAAGGGTGCCTCAAAGCATTCAAAGTTTTGATTTTTCGACCAAGTCCAAGAAGTCCAAGTTAGTGGTTTTGAAGGTGTTATTATTATTTTAACCCAAGAATTGATTATTTCTATCGACCAAATTGAAGGCTTCTAGCCGCACTACAATATGTTTTTTGACAACCAACCTATCTGTTTTAATTTCTCTGTCATTTTAAACAATTCCTCCACTGTACATATATTCAGAGATGCCAACCTTCCTGATTTTTCAGGATTTCCCAGACTTTTTTGCACACTCCTTGATATCCTGACAAACACTCGATTTTCCCTGATTTTACTGAAATGATCCTGATTTTTCCTGATTTTGTAGTTTTTACTTCATTAGAATTAGAATTATACGTAATAAATACAGTGGAAATGTTGGAAATGAGAATTATTCTAACAGATTACATGAAATAAGCTATTCGGTCCGCACTACTATGATGCTTACTCTTTGTTCGATTATTATATATCTATTCCGAAGCGATTCGTGTTTCCGGAGGGAACATTGTCATCATTTATTAAATCTTGAAGCTGGCGTGAAAGATAAATACATTAGCAGATTAGAATGTCCGAAAGTCGTTCAAAATCGTTATATTTCGAATTGGAATAAGTATTTATTGTTTTTAATAATGTTTTCCTGACTTTCACTTTGCCATTTCATACACATTTCTTGATATTACCACAAAAGCTAGTCATTATAATAGAAAAACATTATCAAATACAGTTACAATTTTCAAACAAAAACGTGTTGCTCTATTATGTAGAATACATATTCGATGCGGGGAAGTAAAATTTTATTCATAATTCTTAGTACAAAAGTGCTTGGAGTACCAAATATGATTTTTGCTTCACAATGAAAGAACACGAAGCTCAATGCTGCCAACGCGAATTCAATAAACATTAAAGATAGTGCTGCGATTTTTTTTCTAACTTCTTACTTTAAGGATTAGAGCTTGTCATACTTTATCCCTGCAAAGTTCTTTCAAGGGAAAAAAAACTTCGACTCTATGAACAGCATAAAAAACCTTGAACAGTTCTTAGATGATAAAATTTATAAGCTTCGTGAAAGATGACGAATTGTTGTGGAATAAAACTGTGCATATATAATTTGAAATTAAAAACAAAAATGTTGCATTCATTTTCCTAAAAATGAGCACTAGCTTTCCGGACAATCCAACATTAATTATCCTGATTTCTTCTGATTTTTATTTTCATTTTTCCTGATTTTTGATGATTTTAGTTGGCAACCCTGCATATAACATCCAATTAACTTTCACCTTAACGTTGAAATATTTTTTTTTCTTGAGATAAGTCATATGAAATATATAATATATAAAAAAAACTCTAAAATCTCTAAGTCTAAAATTGTATATAATGTGGGTCTTCGTAGCCACTTGGTTACACTTTCGCTTACTAAGCGATCGATCGTGAGTTCAAACTCAGGGCCCTCAATTGACCATCTTTGTGTTGTTATAGAATAACTACGTCCACGCAACCATCATCAGCTATGGAGATCGATCCACGGTGGAACAAAGATCGATTCATCCATACAACTGCTCTGCTCTGCAAGAAACATCGGGCTGCTGTTCTATAAATAACCCAACAATGATCAATATCAACTGTCTCCGCTGTCCGGTCTGCTGAACAATGGAAGAACAGATAGAATACCCTTACGCCTAAATGGCTACTACAGTGTAATTTACCATAATGTAATGGAACAGAAAACCTAACGCCTAAATGGCTACTACTTCTACTGTGTAATTTACAATTTATAGAAACATAAACATATGTACATGTACACGATAAAAACCCGGCTCTGTTACAGATAAAATGCAAATGAGCCTGATAAATAAATAAATGGGATAAAAAAAAATTGTATATAATCGAATTATATATATAAGTTAATCTCACCTGTAACTGCATTTGAAATTGAAGATATCAACTATTTCCTATTTGCCTTTTTCTCGATCAAATAATCCTTTTTTTAAACTTCTAACAAGAACACAATTGTTTTGGCTAATTAGAATGAAGCAATATTAATACAGCATATCGATGATGCATTACTCAACACCTTACAATTCTAGCGATATCAGCTTGTTGCTTGCTTGCTGGGGAAAGTTCCATTACTTTCCTAATTAATATGAATATCCGAACTTGTTCTCGAGCCCCTTAACAATGCAGTTCGCGAAACCGCATTTCCCACACCGCACAGATCATTTCCATATTTGCGCTGCTTTTCTCTCTCTCCTCGTTTAACACGCTCTGTGTGTGAAGTCCTTACGTGCATTGCGTCGTACATTTGTACCTGCTACGAGCGCTTCTGCTGTGGCTGTCTGGGGCAGCTGGCCACACCTGGAACCTGCTAGCGGGTTAGAGGCCGCCGCTTCGCCTTCCAGCGGCAGCAGCAGCTCAACTAATAAATTGCCACGTACACGCGCCACGTGTGTGTTTATTTCTCCGGTAATAAAAGCATACCGGAAAGTTATGGAATCGCAAGTAGGATGCATCCTTGTGAATATAAGGGAGGGAGAAAGAGAGATACCTCGGTTCTTGAGGTGACTCCTATCCATACCCACACGTGTCGATCCGCGGTCTGCTGGAAGCACACAATTTGATTTATGGTAATCGTAAAGATATCGTACTCTGCGAAGCGGACATTCTCTTCTCAATTGTATTATAAATGAGTTAACAATTAAATTTTGAGAAATCATTTTGTCTGGATTCTAACGCATATTCCGTAATCAAAACCAGGTATCCTTAAAGCGAAACATGGACATAGAATAGAAATGGTCGAGAAGATCTATTTTGCTCACTGCATTATCTGAAGTCGATAGAATTATTATTGAGATCTACGGTCACCGTGCTCTCGAGGAAAAAAGCTCAGACCATGATGATCCACCTTATTCCCGTTCGAAGGTGTCAATTGAGCGAGTTATCTCCAAAATATTCAATTTGAGGGTGTTCTTTTAATGCTTCAAAATGAACCAGTAAGCAAGATTTAGGGTTGGGGAAAAATAAATGTCGTATTTCTGATCGAAATTTGACGCTTTATTTAACATACTTAAAATTATCCAATTTAAGTCAAATATGCGCCGTTTTGTTCGCAAACTTGTTGCCATTTAGAAGGCAACTTCATTATCCCTCCCTTAAAAAACCCCCATCCAAAAAACTCAGACATCCAGTTTTCGCAGGCCTCTTTTGAGGCCAACTTAGTATAACCAAGAGCGTTTTGCATGGACCGGGAGAGATGTTAATCACTTGGAGCCAGGTGCGGACTATACGGTGGGTGCAATAGGACATCCCATCCGAGCTTCTGGCGGGTCATCAAAGATGTGTGAGGCCGAGCGTTGTCCTGGTGGAAAACAACACCATACCTATGATCATTTCTGGCCGCTTCTGGTATATCGCCTGCTTCAAACGGTCAAGCTGCTCACAGTAGAGAACCGAGTTGAGAGTCTGGCCAAAGTTGAGCAGCTCATAGTGGATGATTCCTTTTCAATCCCACCAAACACACAGCAAAACATTCCTGTCCGTCAATCCGGGCTTGGCGATGGTTTGGGCCGGCTCACCGTGCTCCGACCACGACTTTTTTCACTTTAGGTTGTCGTACGTGATCCACTTTTCATCCCCAGTCACCATCTTCTTCAAAAATGGGTCGAGTTCGTTCCGTTTCAGCAGTGCATCGCAGGCGTTGATTCGGTTTTTGCGTCAACTCGTGTGACACCCATACATCCAACTTTTTTTGGAATCCAATCTTCTGCAAATGGTTCCAAATGGTTTTATGGTCTATACCCAGTTCCTGGCTAATCGAGCGAGTGCTCACATGCCGGTCTACTTGGATTTCAAATTATACCAGAACGAAATCGATCAAACCAACGCTGTGCTGTGCGAATCGTTACAGTATCGGGTCCATAAACTACACGAATTTTTTCGGCCACCTTCGTTGGAGTTTTACCTCGCAGGTAGTAAAAACGTAAAATATGGCGAATTTCTTGCTTTTCCATCTCCATCTCCACTCTTTCACTCAATCTTTGATGCGCTATAACTTGAGACCGAAAAGGACAATCACAACACTGTCAAAACGACACTTGTAGCACAGATTGTCGTCTTTAAATAGCCGTATAGTATGACCCGATGCGATATGTTTACGAAATGAATAAATCAAACCATTGCGTGAATGCATATATTGCAAATCAAGAAAAAATCCATTCGAAAAATTCTTGAACGATCGGGAGTTGAACCCAATAGCCAATAGATCTGTACCAGTTGTGAGTTCCCAAGAGACTGCCCACTCTGCTAGATTCCCGAGAACATTATTTTAATGATATCGTTCTCGAGGCCAAGTAGCTGTGCGAACCCAAACCTCATTCTAGTGTTACTATCCGTATTACAGAACTTTGAGAATGTATTCAAACTTTGTGAATGTAAAGATATCAGCTAAATAGACATTGTTACATGCTTTTGACGTAGAACTACGTCTTTCATTAAGGGTGTCAAATCAGAAAACAGGTCACGTTTTTATGAAATAAAGTTAACGTTAATAACTATTTTTGCCGCGAACGGATTTTGGCGATTTACATACTAAAAGAATCGGAAATTCCGTAAGATTTGTTTAATATGCCATACATTAGAATCCCCTTGTTAGTAAATGGTTAAAATTCATGAAAACTTTAAGTGTTTCTATTTTCCCATACATTTGTTCTGTCCATTTGAGTGCTTTCCCGAACAGAGATATCAATAACGAGCAACTTATCGACGACCAACGGAGGGGAAATCGTAGGATTTAAAGTCTCCGTGAACAAAGGAAAAGAAGAAGAATGAAGGGGAATACTTGCCTAGAGTATAAACAGTGGATCTCGCTGAGGCAAACTTTTATTCGGCATCGGACTGTTGAGTAATCCAGTTCACTTTGCTTTCGCTGCGCTACGATCTAAGATTGGACCCAACCAGTGGTAATCCAACTTGGAAACCGTCGTTTGATTTTTCTGTTCTTTTTTCGCGTTATTCGTATCGTGTGTTCTTCTTTCCACGTCATAAATTGGACGCTTCGCGTAGTGTGCGATGAGCAAGAAGAAGAGGAAGGCAGGCTCGAGCCCTGCAAAAAACGAACGCATTGCCAGGGGCAATAAAATTTCGAGGTAAGCGTCATCTAATGATACACGCGGTGTTGGTGCAGTGAAAAGCGCTCGCACTGAACCGAGCCTTCGCGAATGTGACACCGCATCGAACAACAGCGAATTAGGCGATTTCGGCGCGTCAGTCGAAAATGTAAACGCCCAGACAGCAACCAAAATCAAGCTCCCCTCGTTGGTGGTGAAGGCGGTCGCTCTTGACAAACTCATCAGCGAATTCGCATCGATGGGTGTTACAGCAGAGTACAAGCTGTGTGGCATAATTCGGTCTTTTTCCAAGCAGTTAACATTGTTTATTTTCCGTCTTCATAAGGGCTTCGTTTGTGCCTTTGAGAATGCATCAATGCATTAAACTGGCGTTATGGCGAAGCAGACGTTAAGGTTGTGCACCAAAAAATTATTTGGTAATACTAAGCATCTTGAATATCTTACTGGAATGTTCTAAGTTATTTGGGTTCGCGTGCCAGTCGCAAAACTGCCTTCAACTAGGATTGCATTTGCGCTAATATTAATCATAATGAAGCATGCTACTGTTTTCGAGGTTGTTATTAAAAAGAGTTTATTTCTCTTGTTTAGTCATCAAGAAAGTAAATGTTCTGGAATTTTGTATGTGATTAGGTTTTGCTTGCCAGTAGCAAAACTTCCTCCACTAAGGGTGACAGCTGCGCTTCTCTCGAGCATGAGAAAGTAATGCAACTCTTTTCGAGGCCAGTAATATTAACAGAAGCGTTTCTTTTGAGAATAGCGCAAAATGATGAGAAATGTTTATATTGCTAGTAGTTTCAAGCCACCATTGTATGGCTCTGTATGCATGCTATGGTGAACGCTTGTTTGGCGCTTGGTTTACGCTTAGTTTGTACGAACGATATCTAGTCGCACCTCTAGTATTCCACCTCTCTTTAGTATTCCTTTGAGGCAATACTAAATAACATGTAGCATGATATTTGATACTTGCAAGTGTTGTCATTGTTGTTGTTTACATGTGGTGCCAAAGATATATTGATGTAGTTATGAGATATGGAATAATGGTGCTGGTGCAATATGTATATAATCGAATGTAGCCGAGTCTATGCCAATTTCGAAAAAGGCCACCGGAATATCCTTCGAGGTAAATTTTCAATGCATTGACATGAAATAAATTGCGACATACGATTGTTTTGCGAGGGCAAGAATGAATCATCAATCAATTATCGTCAACTGATTCTACAATGAAAAAATCATTTCAGAGATTATTCTACTAAGCAGTTGTTTCTAAAATTTCACAGCATTATAGAATAATATCCGAAGGTATAAACAAGCGACTTATATAAAATAACAGCGTAGTTCTACGTCAACAATGCGGTCGTATCTTGGACACAACCTCCTATATTTTTTTTAAAAATTAGTCAATGGGTTGTATCCACAATAATCAGAACACCCGCAAATTGTAATAAAATAGCCCTGAATGTTTATATTATAAAAGGATACTATTTATTTAATAAGTACAGGGAAACTTCGATATAACGTCACTCGATATAACGTACATTTTACCTCGATATAACGTACACATTTCCAAAGTGTAGAGGAAAAAAAATTCCAATATTTTTTTCCTAATAGAACAATGAATTATCTGTATTGTGATGCTGAAACAAGTTTTGTAATTTCAATCAATCCCGAAATACAGCTGGTTTTGTAATTCCGGATTCTAAAAAAATCAACAGTACGAAGGGAAACATCATGAAAAAGGCTGGCTTCGTCTTCTGATTGAAGTTACTCATTGACTTTACTAAAACAGCAACACAATAATGTATTATATACTACGTTTGTAAGTACTTTATTATGCTTCGATATAACGTACAATTCGATACAACGTACAATTTTGAAAGTGAAATGTACGTTATATCGAAGTTTACCTGTATGGGGTATGGTTCACTTTGAGCCTCACTCCACCCATAAGTGATTGTATATACTCCTAAATATAATGTTACAGGTAGCTCTGGTCCATATTGACTGAAAAGGAATTTTGAACCTCCGGATTCTTTCCAGAATGCATTCACTTCATCCGAGCCCGATATTTTTCGATTAGGAATAAATCAGGACAATTGAGAGGATTGGCATGTTTTGGTACAACATTGACTTTGTGGACTTAATTTTTTTTTGGGAAAATTGGCCAAATTTTTCATTCCAAAAGTTTTCGCCCATTTTTGCCCATTGCAGTAGGAAAAGCCTGTCCTCAAAATTGTTAAAAATCTTCCTGAACGCAAGTCCCTCACAATACATAAAAACATCGTCAAATAATTGCAACACAGTTTTTGACAACGTGACAACGTTTATCTTTGTGGTTGGGGGTTTCATGATTTTAAATGACTTCAATCCGGCACGTTTCTTTGACTTTTGGACGAATCCTGACGACTTTGGCCTTTTCCGAGCCACAGAACGAATCTACAATGGTCTATGGTCTACTATGGTGTACCAGGATCTATATATATATATATATATATATATATATATATATATATATATATATATATATATATATATATATATATATATATATATATATATATATATATATATATATATATATATATATATATATGAAACATGAAACAATGAAACACAAATTTCTGCATTTCTCGAGAATTAATCAAGCAAACGAAACCAAATTTGGCATGTGGAGTGCTCCCGTGGCCGAGTGGTTAGCGTCATAACTAACATGCCGGGTGTTCGGGTTCGATTCCCGTTCTGGTCGAGGGAATTTTTCGTCAAAGAAATTTCCTCCGACTTGCACTGTGATCACGCGTATTCTAGAGCTTGCCACTCAGAATGCATTCAAGGCGTGTTATTTGGCATAGAAATCTCAACTAAGTACTAATAAAAATGACGCAATACTACGTTGAGACGGTGAAGTTCCTCTAGGAACGTTAGTGCCATTGAAGAAGAAGAAGAAGATGTGGAGGTTTAAGGATGCAATAAATATTTCTATAGTGGTTCGACACTCCTCAATCAATGAACAGTTCTACGATTGGGCCCATGAAATTGCTCATAGTAAGAAAACGTGAATGTTCAAAGATATTGATAACAAAAAACAAATTTTGGCCTAGACGAAGTTTGCCGAGTCAGCTAGTAAATTATTAAAAAAAAAACTACCGAAAATTCAGCATAGTATTTACAAATATAATTTTCTTTTAAATGTACGAGTTTTTGATGTGTGATTTTTTCCAGAATTTTACTGCGAATTTTCAAAATTCAATTTTCAAATTATGTTTCGAGACACATTACTTCTTTGAAATGTATTCGTACGTGATTTTCATATTTATGATTTTTTATTTCGTAATGTTTCGAGGATTGAACGTACCATTTATTTCCATCGTGTGCTCATTTTTCATTTTCATGAAATCGATAATTTCATTGTTTTCGTGGATTTAAATTTATCTGACTAATCATATCAACATCTGATCTATCTATTTTATACGAAATTATCCAATTTCGTATAAAAAATACGAATAATATAACGTGGTAGATCATAGATGCACTTTGAATTTTTTTTTTCAAGCTGTTAAGAATGTCATGAAAGCTCTTATAGTGAACCATATAGGGATCAAGGAAAATACCTTATTTTCTAGGTACCCTGTACGATATTTTTCATAGACCTAGTGATAAGGTTTGGGAAGATTGTAGGAAAATATAAAATAAAAAAAATTAAAATTTATTAGAAATTTCCGTGGCGCCCAGTTTTTGAAATTTTCTTTAAAAAATCACAAATGTCATAAAAATCGTTCGTACATATTTAAATAAAACCTGAAGCAGTACTGAGTCTCCAAATTCTAAAAAAAATCAACATTTGAATTTTTTTGTACCGCGCAACACTCAAAATTCTGAAAAAAATCTCACATATTTGGAAAAAGCATATGAACACTTCAAATTAGAGTAGTATTTGAATTCAAAAAATTACAATATTTAAAGATTTTTATTAGTATTTTAATTTTTGATGAAACAATTTTTTGATAATATTTCTATATACGGCATAGTAACATACTCTTTAGTATTTTCTCAAGTTTTTATCTTGAAGCTATTGGCGTGAAAAAAATAGAAAATATTTTTTTGACAAGTCTGCTAAAATACGTTTCATTAGCACTATATATTGATATATTATAAACTATGTATTAATGGTATTGATAGTGTATTGAAAATCGTAAATCGGTTGAGTATATCGGTAGACATCGAAATTCTTGTTCAGCTGCGAGATAAGTATTCAGTCAATCAATCTAGTTCTCCATGAGTTATGCAATGTTCAAATTTTGGTTTCTTCCTTTTCACCGAAAATTAATTTCTACTATTTTTGTAGTGAGTGAAAATGGATGTTTTTCTTCTCAAGTAGGCGAACATTCGGATCTCTAGTCAAAAGTAGCAAATTTTAAAAAATGACCAATTTTTTAAATTATGCACCGTAATTATGAAACAAAAAATATGTGTCTTTTTTCGGAAAGAAATGAACACGAGGCTTGAGAAAAATTAGAGCATTTTTTTCGCAGGATTCTTTTTTACGTGGAATTGCCGTATTCCAATATAATTGTTAAAACCAGTGTCTTAGAATATCAACAAATATTCACGAGTAACGAATACGATTTTATTTCAGTTTTTTTCAGCTTGAAACACAATGCCCTCATTATACTGATGGCAATAACAAACGAATTCATTTTGTTCATATCGCTGATGCATGAACAAACTTGCTATAATGAATGAATGCGGCATTGAGTGGGGCTTATAACTTCGCTGTTTATTTATTTGAATATCAAAAGCAACAAATTGATATTCATCACATTCGAAACGATATTCGTTCTGGCATTGATTTTGAGTCAAAATTCAAAAATAAAAAAAAATAGTCAGGCTGTACCATTTCGAGAAAAAAAAACGCCAAAGTTCCATGAAACGAACTATGGATGAAATCGCGCCTGATTTTATTTGACGAGACGGTAACAAGGGCAAACATAAAAACCAACCGCACACAGCTGCCTCAGGTTAAAAGTAAACAACAGCTGATATTCATTTGGCTAAAATGAAATTCAATTCTGGCATCTTGAATATTCAAGATGAAAATGACACTGGGTGGAAACATAAACTTCAAAACATATTGAAGAACAAAAGTTCATTTGTTCGTGTACACTGGTTGTGTGGATCTGTCATTTTGATTTTCGTTCGGAATATATAGGTTTTCGATGCAACCTAGCCCGAAAATCTATGCATTTGAGCTTAGCGAAGATGATTTTATTTCAACACTGGCTAAAACACACCGAAGCTAAGCATTCGCGATGACAGTGTTACAGTGTCGATGTTTGCCACACGTACAGATTTATCTGAAAAGGTACATATTTTTTCGTTATTATTGGTACAGATTCTGTACGGTACAGATTACAGATTTTCACCAAAAACTACAGATTGGTACAAAATTTTCTCTTTTTTTGGTCAGTATTGTCACTTGAAATCTCTGAAAATGCATCTCTTAGTATGAAAGAAAACATTTGGCGGCCTTTTTGTTAATAATATACGAAAGTTTTATTGAATGTAATCTAAATTGGCACATGTATAAACATCATTAGACCCATCATCAAATGCATATAAATGAGTATTTTTTCATATTTCATGATTTTTGTCTACAATGAATGTTTCCGATGGTACAGATTTTTTGAAGACAAAGTGCAGATGAGAAAGATTTTTCCCCTTCTGGTACAGATAAAAATGTGGCAACACCGGTGGCAACTTTCAATTTTGGGCCATAAATTGGGTCTCAAATTTAAAAGTATAATTTCTATCAGATTAGAAGGTACGAAGCCAGCTTTCAAATGTTAACATTTGAATGAAAATTTCTACATCATGTTGTTTAACTCTTTGAAACACGTATTCCTGACTCTTTTTTAATCATTCGTCTATACATTTCCGATATTTTTATTGAAACTTTTCATTATAATATGAAATTGTCTTCGAAAACAATTTTCGGTTGCAATTTTTTCGCAACCTACAAAGAAGTGTTTTTTTTTTAATTTAAATTGAATACAAATGTGATACGGAGAAGTTAATTTTGGTGCCTAAAATTAAAAATATAATATAAACTATAATATATGCATTTTCGTAGAAAAGTGCTGGATGGAATACAACCATCGGATGATATATTTAAACTCTATATCAGCCAAAAAACGGCTAAGATTTCTAAACCAATACGGTCTAAATAAAAAATGTCACATTGTACACTGAGCTTGTTTTCTCTCAATCAATAATGTTTAATCATTATATCAAGCTTCAAACTACCAAATGTATCATAAAATAAAAGAGATGATTGTTAAACATTAAGATTTGATGCGGGGTGATTTTGACCGTCTGTGGGGTGATTTGGTCCAGTGTGTGTTTCATCGGAAAAAAACATACTTATGTTTATGTAAAGTAATTCACTAGAATATTACAATCAGTACCAATGATCTGAGATCGATACCGGGTGTCTTGGCCAGATTCCAGACCAGACAAATTGCATTCGTACCATTTCGAATTCTGCATCGATCGTTTCACTGTTTTCGTGCATTTTCAAACACTTTTGATGCTTGGTCAAGGTAAATCCGTCCTTGATGGCCTGCGTTGCTCTTTCGAGCTCTTCCTTCTTTCAACATTGTCTGCCCATCCTTTTTATGTAACTCAGCGGCATCTGAAATCAATCAGGTCAAAGAAAAGCCTAGAACCTGTAGGACCAATTCACCCCACAGAAACGTGTCCATGTCACCCCACGCAACATGCAAGAATTAAAATGCAATTAATTTCATTTATTGTTATCAAACTTACAGTTTCGCTGTATCAAATTGTTCCTCTTGATTGTCTCACGATCGGAAAACTCACATTTTTTGGCAATCAATGTACATGCTGTGTTCATGCTACCGTTTCCTTCCACCTGTCGAATTTTACCAAAGCTTTTTTACGTTAGGTACGTACGGTTCCACAATAGAAATCCCGTCAACTTACCCTACACTCACGAAAGGAATGGATTTTGTTTTTGTTATCATTGATCTTATTTTTGTTTTTTTTTAAGTTTATTCGGCTAAGGATAGAGGGCCCTGTATTATTTTATATTTTTTCTTGAAAGCTGATGTTTTTTCACATAACATATCCTCAAATCAGAGAGATGTATGTTTTCGTTTTCAAGTTATGATTTTTCAAAGTTACCCCATTTTTATGCCTTTTCCCCACTGCGAAAATTCATAACAACTACTGGACCGATTCAGATGATCGACATATCAAATTTGAAAAAAGGTTAGTTTTCTTTGAAACAATATTACTTTTGCGAAAAATTTGGATTTCCGTTTTTGTAGTTATTTATTGAGTTAGTTTTTCATAGTTTTCTCGGTTAAAGATATAGGGCGCTATATCTTTTTAATATTTTTTCTGGAAAGCTGAGGTTTATTTACATAATATATTCGAAAAACAGAGAGGTGGTATATTCTTGTTTTTGAGTTATTATTTTGCAAATTTAACATGTCTTGAGTCTTCATTCAATATTCCTATGTGACTAGACTAGACTTATGCGACTAGAATTAAATCTTCTCGCAAGTGTGATATTTTGACGTGGGACTACGTCTAACCGGAGTATATGGGGGGTAAAATGAAAACCTAAACACAGAACATGCAGGAAAAAATGAAAGATTCCAAATGCTTATAACTCGAACATTTTGTACTGGATCGGAAAGATGTTTGCATCAATTGATACGGAATATTTCTACGCATCTATCACAGTTAATGAAATGTTAGTTTTCATTAGATAAACAATTGAATAACTGTGAAATGTCAAGCGTTATCTAAACGCCCTTACTGTAAAGTGACCAGATGGTCAGAGGTCTAACGCGGGACACAAAAAACAAAACGTTATGTATATACGTTATGTGAACATAAACCATAGTTTAGCGAGTCTAAACTGATCAGTATTATTTCATTCTGAGTATCGGCACTCAGTTGTGATTTTTCGGTGGTTTAGATTTTGTTTACGCTCGAAAATCACTCGCTCAATCAGAGAATTTACGCCTGGCAAGCACGACTTAAATTCTACAATTTTCTTCAAATTACCGAATGGAATGCTCGAACATTCCAATTAATTTTTCATCAACACAAAAAAATGGACTAATTTCGGATGGCGATGAAAGATAATTTATAGGAACAAATTTTCTTTAAATCTTACGTTTATTAAGTCAACAACAAAAATGATTCAAGGCTGTTGATTCGCAGCAGCAGCACTGTCAAGCAACTTGATGATTTTTCCATACTGCAAGCTCCACCCCGCAGTGAAGGAGTTGGACATCCTGAGGCACTTTGTGTACGCCAGATATAGCCGATCTGGTATTTACAATATCATCTCTTTACCGCTCCTTAAACCGGGAGATCGAAGCAGCCGTGGAGAAGAATTAGACCAAAATAGACATTTTTTTGCGGAAGCGTCTGACGAAGACCGGCCGTATCTGAGCAGCAGGCAATCACCCAGAAGGAGTAGCTTGAGGTGTTGGTGAAAAACTTCTTTTCGTACTCATAGTGAAAGACGAGACGTACTTGATGCTAGAATTCAACGAATGGCAGGGGACCGGGTACTTTACGTTCCCCAGGTAAGCGATGATGTCGAATATATCATTTGCATCAAGTTCTCGAAGAAGGTCCTTCTCTGACAGACGTGAAGGGAATGTCCAAGCCGCTATTCTTTCGAGTCATATGGTGAACGGGGAGATATATAGTACGAAGTGCTTGCCGGAGTTGGGAAGGTGATTTGGTGTGGATTGGCTGGAGATAAACATTGTCGCGAAGACCACCAACCTTCTCAACATTCCCCAGCTGCGCCCGATAGAAAACTTTTGGGCGAAAGGTCAAAATAGAGAGACAGACGACCCCAAAACCACGAAAAGGTAAAATAACACCCCGATATAAATCTTTTCATCGGCCATGGTTCAGGTTCCGGCCAACTTCCGTAAGACCGCCCAGTGCTTCATTTATGATACTTCATCAAACAACTTTGCCTCTTCCTGTGGAGAATACACTACTACTTCCGGCTTATTTAAAACGTTTAGCCCTGACCGAGCTAGAGGACCAAAGATGAACTTTTCGTCTGACTCACGTTGGTTCCAGCGGATCAATAGGGTACTTTTATAAAAATCATTTTCCAATTTTGTTGCTGTCGCTTCCAGTTGACACTCTCTAAACAAAAAGCCTAATGTCGGTGCGATGAAACCAGCTCAACGTATTAATTTTGGATGCATTAGAAGCGCTCTTGAACAGTCTGCCAAATAAAAGTTTTTTTTAATTCATCCATTTAAGAAAATCAACATGATCAAATTGTGATATTGAAATACATTGATATCGCGGGACATTTTCGTTTCTTTTGCCAAATGCGGGACGTTTCGCGGGACGGAATCTTACGCGGGACATTTTGTTGAAATGCGGGACGTCTGGTCAGTTTACCTTACTGCCTAGTTTTGATTGGCCCGATTTACGGTATCCCGAACACAGACTTCAAAATCAATGTACCTGTGGGAATCCGCTTAGCAAATATACATGCAAGTACGAGGTATTTTTGTTCCAACCAAGCTGTGTTTCCCTAACACGGACTTCAAAATCAATGTGCCTGGGGGATTCCACTTTGCAAATACATACTCCTTTTTCAGCCATTCTTTGTGTGGACACCGACTGGACAACATCGTTGCTGGACGGGCTGGACGGCGAGGGATCGAGTGCCTTTCTCAAGGCAAGAGGGCGGAGGTGGTAGCGCTGGAGTAGAATAGAGTAGAGTTTTCAAAGGGCCTTTCTCAAGGCTAGAGACGAATGAACTGCAAAAGTTTAAAGTCTCTATAATACAATACCTTCCTTCCTTCCTTCCTTGCAAATACATGAAAGTCGGGGCTATTTCTGTTCCGACTGAAATGTGTTTGCCAACACAGACTTCAAAACCAAGATGTCATCATACCAAATGTAAATGGACTGTCATTAAATTTACTTGTAACGAAGAACATAATCTATCCACATGCATGAATTGACCTCACATGGCATCATACAATCTTTTTACTCCCAAAGCAAATATATTGAATTTAATTGAATTGGGAAATTGTTTCATTCAATCAAAAATAAAATCAATACAAACAAATGATTGCTAAGCTATGATAGTCCCACGTCAACCTTGCGGTTATATCATAGATATAACCCAGCCATTTTTTTTCCACAGAAGCTTATTGGCTTCAATTTAATATGTCGATCATCTAAATCGGTTCAGTGGTTCAAAAGTTATGAATTTTTGTAAAAAGCCATAGACGAATTTCATGCCAACTCGACTGGCCGTTGGCAGCGCCATCTCAGATAGCAGTGAAACGTTGTGGGTGTAAAGACATGGGTCATTTAAGCAACTTTGCATACTTGAAATATTCGAAAAATAATTAGACTACTTTTTGGAAAAGCCAAATTTTTTTTCTTATTTTTTACAAAAAATTATAATTTAAAAACTATGATACCTACAAATTTTTTGTCGAAGGATGAAATGTAGGAAATTATTCAAATTTTCACAAAAAAATACCAAACATTTTTTGGATCAGAATTTCGCTGACAAAAAAGTTATTTTAAAATTTAAAATTCATTTTTCTCAAAAACGTATTTTTTTAAATTCCCAAAAATATATATATGAATAGCCTTACAATTTCCAACAAGTCATCAAGTCAAAAAGTTTTTCGAAAAACAACTTTTTCATGTTTTATTTGAAAAAAATACAACTTTTCCTAATTTTGGTTAAAGTCAAGATATCAATATAGCGTATTCAACAAAGTTTTAGACCTTGTTAAAATATAAACTTTCGTTGAAGACATCAACTTTCCAACTTTTATAGTTTTTGGAATATAAGTAATTTTTGTATGAAGACTCCTGAAAAAAAAATTGTATTGCTTGTTACGAATTTTTGTGTGTAAATTCTCACGTTTGACATGTTCTTGACATGTTTTTCTAAATAGAGAAAAGTTAGTAGAGCATGTAAATTGCGATAATTGATACATAAAAATGTTATAAATTAAACATTAATAGTATTTTTTCAAAGAATAAAAAGAAAAAGTTGTTGTTCGAAAATCATGCAAATGTGCTCATCGTCCGATGTATGGAAAACTTGTTGGAAATTTTAAGGTCTATTTATATCTATTTTTTCAGAATTTTGAAAGCATATGTTCCCAAGCAAAAAATAATTTCAATTTTTAGAATATTTTTTTCAATTAAATTCTTTTCCTACATTTCATTCTCTGACCAATTTTTTGCAGATCTTATAGTTTTTAAATTAAGATTTTTGAAAAAAAGTTTAAAAAACTCGAAACTAAAAAAAAACTTTAAAAAAATCTATCAGACCTACAAAATTTAAGTCAAAGAATGGAATGTAGGAAATTATTTTGGTTTTCATAAAAAATTATCAAAGAATTTTTTGGAAAAAAAATTCGAACAACAACTTTTTCATTTTTTTTCTTTGAAAAAATACTACTTATGTTCAATTCGTAACATTTTGATGTATACATTATCGCAATTCACATGCTCTGCTTACTTTTCTCTATTTAGAAACATGTCAAGAACATGTCAAACATGAGAATTTACACACAACAATGTTAAGAGCAAAACATTATTTTTCTCAGGAGTCTTCATACAAAAATGACTTATATTCCAAAAACTATAACAGATAGAAAGTTGATGTCTTCGACAAAAGTTTATATTTTAACAAGGTCTAAAACTTTGTCGAATACACTTAATCGCTATCTTGACTTTAAACAAAATTAGGATAAATTGTATTTCTTTCAAATAAAACATGAAAAAGTTGTTGTTCGAAAAACTTTTTCCCTGTAAAAGTTTCCATCTTCCGATGTATGGACGACTTGTTGGAAATTGTAAGGGCTATTCGTATATATATATATATATATATATATATATATATATATATATATATATATATATATATTTTTTTTTTAGAAATTAAAAAAATACGTTTTTGAGAAAAAAGAATTTTAATTTTTAAAATAACTTCTGTCAGCGAAATTTAATCCAAAAAATTTTTGGTGTTTTTTTTTGTGAAAATTTTGTGAAAAAATAAACAATTTTCTACATTTCGTTTTTTGACAAGAATTTTGTAGGTATCATAGTTTTTAAATTATAAATTTTTGTGAAAAATAAGAAAAAAAATTGTCTTTTTTCCAAAAAGTAGTCTAATTCTTTTTCGAATATTTCAACTATGCAAAGTTGCTTAAATGACCCATGTCTTTACACCCACAACGTTTCACTACTATCTAAGATGGTGCTGCCAACTCCTAAAACGAGTTGGCATGTAATCCATATTTGGAAAAGTGGAAAAATGATTTTTCGAACCACCCTAAAATGGAAATGGGCACCCTAATCAAAATTTAAAAAAATACGGGTCTAATGTTTCGCAATAAAGAACAAAATTAGCACTTTTGACGAAAATCTGGGAACCGCTATATCGTTTTGTTATGGAATGGCTGATATAATTATATTGAATTATATTGAACTAAACACAACTTAGCGTTGTTGATTGTTATCAATTTGAAAGATAATTATTTACCATTTTATCTGAATATGGTTTATTCATTTATTCTTTTACTCATTTATTTATTTATACATTTTTTCATTCAATCATTTATTTATTTATTTATTATTTATTTATAGGCCTGATCTTCACTAAACCTCCATAATTTTCAATATTTCCAATTAAACCTCAATATCGTAAAAAAAACATTGTCAGACACAATTTTCGTTGAAAGATGTTTCATCACCGAAAAGTTGATACTCTTTCACATAAGACATTTATTCTAACAGAAAATTTTCATTCCTAAATTATAATTTAAAAATGTGTTTTTATTTCTCGTGAAAATCCAACCACATATTTTACTTCATGAACTTTCAGAATCTTTAATTTGGGCTTCGTGAACAAGCACTTACGTTACACGGTAAAGGATACAATGAACGTATGGGTAACTAATCATTGTGCAAACGACGTTGTAGCTTCAATTTTGAATAGCAAAGGCAAGGTGTATCCATTCTTTCTTCGAGGGACATATTATATCTTTAATTGCAACCTCCTTAATAAAAAAATGACCCAGATTAGTGTCGTTTAAGCGAAAAACTGAATCCGAATGCGCGCTTCCCATTCTATGCCGTCAGTCTATCTTGGGTTGTCAAATGTTCCACCACACAGATTGTGAACATAAACAGCTGCTGCTGGAGCTATTCTTGATCCTTTGCGATGGTGACATGTAAACACAGAATTATTCCTTTCACCCACGCCAACCTCCCTTCCGCATCAAAACAGAACAAATGTCCCTTCAGTCGGTCCGTCCTGTGTAAAGTGGCTGCGTCCTGTGAGCACATACAGCATCCCATCTGAGTCCGCACAGACGCGACGCCTCAGTCATCAAAACATCCTTCTGCAACGAGAGTAACCACCACCATCACGCACACACCCTCAAAATCTGCCCGTTTGAAGTTTATCTTCCCGAGAAGCGCAAGGTGTCCAACAATCGACAGGTGGGCCCTTCTCTGGCGCGTTCCACTGCGACTCGCGTTCTGCGCATTTCCGTGGACTCCCGAAGTTCGGCGGGGGGTGCCCGAGTGCTCGCCGAACGAAGGATCGGCCGACGTTCCGGCAGACCTGACCCTGTTTCTACGCTCGCCACGGACGGGAGACTAGTTTTCCTCAGACACTCGGTCGTATGTGACGTGTGCGCGAGCCTTGGATCGCCCGATTCTGGTCCGTCGTTGGCCCGACGTTGGAATTCGTCGTACCGAAATTGTTGGTTCTCTCGGTGTGATCTGCTGAAGTGCTGCATTTCCTGGTAGGTGTGTTTTTTTTTCTGCTGCTACCGGACGGAAACCTTCCCTCTTTCAGCTTGTGATGGGCGGATTCTGTTGGGATTTCGGGGGATAATCTCGGTTCTAATGTGGAGGAAGCGTTCTTTTTTTTTGTTTGCCCCGTGTGTTGTTCCGTGGTAAACCATGGCTGTGAGTTGTGGGCCTGGTGACGAAAAGTGCGAAGTGTGCAAGTGAGAAGCGAAGGTGAACGTCAGCGCGTCCGATGCAAGGTGAAAGGAAGATGATTTAACAGCTGGCGAACGGAAAGCAGGAAGTCGTGGGGGATTATGTGTCCCGCATTCGGGAACGGGGGAGTATAGTCGCTTCGTTGAAGAAATAATTGAGTAAATCGAGTGTGTATAATTTGGCCCAGTGGATTGCGGGGCAAAGGGGAAAGTGTTGCCCATTAGATTGCCTGTTGTGTGCTTATCGGCGTGTGGGAATCGATCCTTTTGCTGTCGGAAGGATTCAAGCAGAGAGCGGACGACGGCAGCGGTTTTGTGTGAAGAGATCAATAGATTGTCTAATCGCTTCGAGCGTTGGCGGCGTCGGGAGAAAGTAGAATTGGTAGAATTAGCGGCTGCCAGTGGATTCCGAGAAGTGTTTATAACTTTGCTTGGTGCTTTTGAATTTCGCTACTACTCGTCGGATGTTGAGTGTGGGCGAAAGGATTCCCGTGCCAGGCAACCATCAAATATAGATTCCGTACGGAACGTGGATGGAGAGTGCTCACGAAAATCGATAGAAGCGAATCGAAAAGTGATCAAATTCAGTTGGTGATTCTAAACAATTTTCCTGCTCTCGTGTGTTCAAGAATTCGTATCCTTGCTGGTGCTTCATTCAGTGGTAAGGCTCTTTCATAACAGTGAGTGAAGAAAGTAACAAAAAAAACCCACATCCCCTGGTGAGTTATTTTGAATCTGAGAGAAGAGGGAGAAGTTTACGGTAAATTGAAAACCGAAAAAAATCCATATTTGAATAGAAAATAATAGCACTAAACTTGTTTGCTGTGAAAGTGGTGTTTGTTTGTGAGAAGGTGAACGCAAGGATTTTTCAACCCATCGCATCTTTTGAAAGTAGAATCTAAACCCCCGTTATAGAGCACCGGCTTAGCAGGAGAGGACATTTTCAGACAACCTTGTTTTTAATATATGTAAGTATTTACTTTTACAACACCCTCCCCCAACCCAGCTACATCTTTGAAGTTTGCCTTCATGCGAATGTTAAGAGAGCGGACGATAATATGAATGTCGGATTGATGGCCGCGCTCTCGTTCGTTCCGGGGAACCAGGGCAGAACAAGTAACGCACCACACCGCCCGCGCTCACGTTCTGGCCGCCGGTATCGGTGATGTTGTGTGCTCAGCGTTGCTATATTTAGGTCCGGGCAGTTGGCGTCGGAAACAGGATAGTGCCTTGTCACGTAGATATTTGAGCCTCGAGTATTTCAGACAAGCGGAATGCAACAAATCTTGACATATCTACAGTCGGGATTTTTTTTCCTTTCCCATCCCTCTCACCATCGAAAGCAGGCTCTTCATGTTGTTATCCATGCCGTGTGATTATACCGG
Source organism: Toxorhynchites rutilus septentrionalis (assembly GCF_029784135.1). NCBI lineage: Eukaryota > Metazoa > Arthropoda > Insecta > Diptera > Culicidae > Toxorhynchites > Toxorhynchites rutilus. The sequence goes on along the minus strand of NC_073744.1, from coordinate 142,777,722 downwards.
GCTGTGATTTGAGTATGTCGAGTGTGCTATGTCGGGGATGGTGAGTGGGTGGTGAAAGAAATATTGTTGAGCAAATTGACATATAAATAAGATATTTTTCTTCCGAAGTAGCACAACAACAAAAATGCTACGTGACAGATTTGTATGCCTTCGCAGAAGGAATGACGAGTGTTAGTGGAGACTGGTTTGCGAATGTATTGTTTTCTTGATTTGTTAGCTATATGACGGGATAGCGAGAGATGTTGTATTTTCTGTCATATCTTGAACATATGTCTTCGAGCCTACGAACTATTCCAGGAAAGCAAAGCGATTGGTCAGAGGTATGAGCAAGACGATTTATTTATCAGATAGTTTTTGCTAACAATATTGAAACAAGTTTTGCAAAACAAAACAAACTGAGTTTATTTACAGATATGATTCATTCCCAACAATTGTTATTTATAGAAAAGTATTATAGGCCACTCTATGACTAGACCAGCCAGTTTAGTCACAGAGTCGATAAGATTTCTGCGAGGTCCTTGCAGCTAATTTGTTTGATGTGACCAACACTAGCTGTCATGTGGACAAGGTGTTCCAGCGTACTTGTTTGTCCAAAATTTCTGGAGGTATATTAATCTTCATCTCTCCTTCAATGGTTTGATAACCTACCTATTTTGGAATTTTATTTTTTCCCTAATTCAGATATATATATATATATATATATATATATATATATATATATATATATATATATATATATATATATATATATATATATATATATATATATATATATATATATATATATATATATATATATATATATATATATATATATATATATATATATTTGCGCTTCGGATCAGACCTACATGATTTTAGTCAAAGAATGGAATCTAGGAAATTATTTAGATTCTCATCAAAAATTATCAAAGAATTTTTTGAAAAAAAAATTCATTTAAAAATATATTTTGAAAATCAAAATTCGTTTTTCTCGAAAACATATGCTTTTAAAATTCAGAAAAAATAGATATAAATAGCCCTTAGAATTTCCAACAAGTTTTCCATACATCGGACGATGGACACATTTACATGGAAATTTTTTTCCGAACAAAAACTTGGATTTTGGATTTGGATTTTGAAAATCCGAAGAAAATTGCACGAAACCAAAAAAATCTGTAATCTGTAACTACAGATGCTTGGTTTCAAAAAGTCTAGAAAATCTGTATAAATACAGATTATTTTGTAGATATGGTAACCCATGTCAGCTTTGCAATACCTGCCTAAATCTACTTCTGCTCATTATTTTCGAAAAAAAAAGACCTTTCGATGCCTTTCGAGTTTTTCTAAAAACAACTTCATGTTTTCTTTGAGAAAAATTGTAAAGGGTTGTATCTAGGACACGACCGCATATTTTCGACGTAGAACCACGCAATTATATTATGCAATCCACTTGTTTACCACTTCGAATATTATTTTAGAATGCATCGAAATTTTTGTAATAGATCATGTTCTTCGTTACAAATGAATTTGATGAACGTCCTTTTACGTTTGATATGATGCCTAGGACTACCAAAATATGTGAACGGAAGAATTGTCGAACGATCATTGTACAGGGTTTTTTTTAAAATTGTACAACTTTAAATTCCGAAAGTAAATTGAAATAAAACACACTTAGAATTCGAATTTCGATGAAACTTTTATTTCAAATTAAAGTTTGGTTTATGCCATTATGTGTGAAATACAACATCAATTATGCGTCCCTCAAATTTCGTTCGCAATATGGTCATGTTCGGTCATGTTGTGTGGCACCGTGGCGCCGTCCTGCTGAATCCACATGTCATCCGTATCCATATCTTCAATTTGTGGCAAAAAAAATCGGTTAACATGCGGCCCATAGCGCTCACCATTCACAGTTACCGTCTCGCCGTCCTCATTTTCAAAGAAATACGACCCGATGACTCCACCAGACCATAATGCGCACCAAACAGTGACTTTTGGCGGATGCAATGGCCTCTCAACATTCACGTGTGGATTATCTGAGTCCCATATATGGAAACTTTGGGTGTTCACATAGCCACCGAGCTCGAAATGTGCCTCATCGCTGAAGAAAATTTGATGCGAAAATTCAGCATTTTGCTGCTGTTGTTCGTTCGCCCAATCGACGTATGCCCGACGCATTCCATGGTCACCACGCTCTAATTTTTGTACCAGTTGGACTTTATATGGATGTAGGTGCAAATCCAAATGCAAAATTCGCCACAATGATGTGTTTGACAAGCCCAATTGCTGAGCACGCCGTGGAATCGAAACATTCGGGTCATCCTCCACACTGGCAGCAACAGCAGCAATATTTTCGGCCGAACGCACATTACGATGATGCACAGGTTTCACAATATCCGCTACGGATCCAGTTTGTTCGAATTTACGCACTACATTAGCGATTGTGTGCTCTGTAGGCCGACCAAAATCCGTTCGTAATGCTCGAAAAACATTTGCCGGTTTTTCATCATTTTTATAGTATAATTTAACAAAATTAACACGTTGTGCGATGCTAAAACGATCCATATTGTAAAATGGCAGACATTGATCTATCGATATGACGCTTTGGTTGACAGCTATGTCAAACGGTTGTCGGCGCAGGGCTGTATACTTTCGGAAGCCCGAAATGGAAAACCCTGTATTTTACATTTCCCTCTGAAATTATTGCACATCTCATATTTACATAGTTTTCGAACCGCGAAAGTTCATACCCCTCTAGTATTTGGAATGACGATTTCCCAGGCTTCTCAGTTTAAAAGTACGTTTTAGGGAAACATATTTCGGTCTGCACAACGACAAGCGAGTACAAAAATACTACACAAAAAATACTCCCGACTTCCATGTATTTGCAAAGTAGATTCCTCCAGGCACATTAATTTTGAAGTCCGTGTTAGGGAAACACAGCTCGGTGGGAACGAAAATACCCCCGACTTGCATGTATATTTGCAAAGCGGATCTCCACAGGTACATCGATTTTGAACTCTGTGTTGGGGAAACCGTAAATCGAGCCAATCAAAACTTGGTAGTTAGGGCGTTTGAATAACGCTTGACATTTTACAGTTATTCAATTGTTCATCTCCTGAGAAATAATATTTTATTAATTGTGATAGACGCCTTGAAATATTTCCTATCAATTGATGCAAACATCTTTCCGATCTGTTAAGAAATGTTCGAGTTTTAAGCATTCGAAACACGGATAATGTTAGCACACAAATCGGCAGAACAAATGTTTGGGAAAAAAGGAATTTCTTCCTGTTTTCATGGATTTAAACCGTTTGTAGATTAGCGAATTGTAATGTAATGTCAAACAAATCCTAGAGAATTTCCGATACGTAATACGTTATACGTAAAAATGTTGCGAGTTAAACATCAATAGTAATTTTTCAATGAATACATGAAAATGTTGTCGTCAGAAAAACCTTTTCCCTGTTAAGGTGCTCATTACCCAAGGTAAGAGTTACTTGTTGGAAATTGTAAGGGCTATATCCATATCAATTTTTTCAAAATTTTAACATGTTTTCGGACAAAAGGATTTTCATTTTCAAAATATTTTTTTTATTCAATGAATTTTATTTTCAAAAATTTGTTTGCTATTTTTTAATGAAAACCTAAGTCATTTCCTGATTTCATTTTTTACCAACATTTTGTATATATTATACAACATTTTGTAGTATTATAGTTTTTAAATTGAAAATTTAAAAAAAAAAGAAAATTTCTAAAAGTTTTCCACCCACAAAATTTAAGTCAAAAAATAAAATGTAGAAAATTATTAATGTTTATTCAAAAATATAAAACAAATTATTGAAAACAAATTCATTGAAATAAAATTGTTTTGAAAATTAAAATTCATATTTTATCCAGTAACGTTTATCAATCAGACTCAATTACCTATTATCTATCTATCTATTGCCTCTGTAAAATTTTACCTTAAAACATATTTTCTAACTTTCTTTATAATTAAGACTAACAATTTAATAATAACTAAATCTAACACTAGATTTATTGGACAGGATTAGGATTTAGGACTTGGGTGGAGTGAGTGGGGTAGTTTGGTTTGATGAGAAGGGAAGGAATCAAACAGTGATATCATTTCTTTTGAGAAATTGGAAAAGAGGTCGCGACTAGCTAAGATGTCTCTAAACGGTAAGTCATATTGCCTTCTTAGTGCCCCAAGTGAATCCGATAGATGAGCCCTGGAAGAATGAAAGTTTATACAGGACCAGACCACATGCTCGATGTTATGAAAACCATCACCACAAACGCAAATATTGCTATCAACGATCCCAATGCAATACAGATGTGCATCTGTGCATCGAAAAATGAAATGTAAATAAAATGTAAATGTAAATATAAATGTAAATAGAAAAAAAACAAATGAACACGATATATTAACTCACAAAATTGGAAGCATTTGACGAATACATTTGCTGTAATTGTGTCTTCCAGTTTGAAAAACATAGATATAGAAAAACATAGAATTCTTCCGCACACATATTCTAGAGTTTTAATTCAATGAAAAATGCTGAAGAATCAAAAAAAGTTGAGTTTTTGAGTATCTTTGAATGTCTTTGGGATCTGGAAAATATTTTTGGTACCCTGGTTTCAATGAAAAATACTGAAGAATCAAAAAAAGTTGAGTTTTTGAGTATCTTTGAATGTCTTTGGGATCTGGAAAATATTTTTGGTACCCTGGTTTCAATGAAAAATACTGAAGAATCAAAAAAAGTTGAGTTTTTGAGTATCTTTGAATGTCTTTGGGATCTGGAAAATATTTTTGGTACCCTGGTTTCACGAATTATGAATTAACCTTTTCAAAGGGCCTGGCCGGGTAAGGAAGTAAAAAGTACCCCCAAACCAAATCACCAGCTGTATGGCGAGTATTGTATAGGATATTGAATAAGAAATTTTGGCGGTTTGTTTGAACCCCTATGTGGATTAACATGCATGTGCATTTTACTACGGTGTATCAAGAAAAATTAGCAAAAAAAAAACAATTCATAAAAAATTTAAGTACTAAAAAATATTGAAATTTTGAATTTTTTTTTTGTATTTAGAGATTTAGTACTACTCTAATTCATATTTGAATGTGTTCCTAGGGATTTTCTAGATATGTGTGATTTTTTTCAGTGTTGCGCGTTATTTTTTTTATATTTCCAAAGGGTCTGGCTGGGTAAGGGAGTAAAAAGTCCCCCGAACCAATTCACCAGCTGTATGGGAAATATTGTACAGGGTACTAAATAAAACCTTTCGGCAGAAGTACCATATATTTCAGTCCTTAGATGGTACACCATATGATCTATGGTGAAAAATGCATCTTTTCGTTTTTTTCACGCCATTCTCAATAGCTTTGAGACAAAAATAAGAAAAAATACTGAAAGTACATCTTACTAAGGTGTATCGATAAATATCTTCATACAATTTTTTCATCAAAAAATCTAATAATAAAAAAAATTGAAATTCGCGGTACAAAAAAAATATATATATATATATGAAAAAAATATAACTTTGAGACCCATTTCCCCTCTTTTTTTTTTAAATGCGTTTGTATATGTCTTTTTTTTCCACATGTGGCGTAATTTTTCCTGAATTTTTAAAAGCATTGCGAGACACAAAAATAATTTTCTTCATCGTCTGCATTATTAATTTTATTTTCTTGAAATCGATTATTTTATTGTACTCGTGGCTTTCAATTGTAAGATTAAAATAAAAAAAAATATTAATTTGGATTTTTTTAAGTGTTCTTCTCATTAATCCAAATGATCTTTCCACAAGGACTTTTTTTTCTTACAGAGTTCTATCGTACTGTTGACTCCTTTGAATTTGGTAAACCATCTGAATCCAATGTAAAGATAATCTCATATATTTTACGAGAAACGAGAAAACGAGAAACGAGAAAAATAAATCTTTGTACAGCGCAATGCTCTAAATATACCGACAAAATTTAGACATATGAAAAACAAAATTTAAATAAATATTAGAGCAGTACTAGGTCTTTAAATGTGGAGGCGATCTGGCGTAGTGGTAACATCCATGCCTCTCACGCTAAAGGTCACGAGTTCAATTCTCACTCCCGACATTCTTCCAAAAATGGAAGTTAAAGTGATGAACCACCCAGAATGAGTTGAAAGTCACTATAGTATAGATAAAAAAAAGGTCTATAAAGGGTGTGTCACATCAAATTGCATCACGGAAAAAACGCTGTAGAAATTTAATTTTTAGGAATTATATCTTCAGCTTTCGCTTATAATCAGATAAGAGTGTATAGATCACGTTGGCCATGCTTCACTGTCAATTTTTCGTAAATTTGGAAAAATGTCGTCGAACGAAAAAGAGCGTCGTGAATTAATCCTGTGCACTCATTTCGAGAATCCGGAGTTGTCACATCGGGACATCGGTAAGATGCTGGGAATCGTCCAATCCACGGTAAGCAGAGTACTAAAACGATACTTCGAGAACCTAACCATCGACCGGAAGGTGAAGAACGGCAAAAATGGATGCTCCGTCAGTGAAAAAGATCACAAGCGCGTAGATAAGCAGTTTAGACGTGATCCGAGAAGTTCGGTCCGGGATGTCGCCAATAAGCTGAATTTGTCAAGTTCATTCGTCCAGTGGACCAAGCAGCGGGAGGGCCTGCGTACATACAAGGTTCAGAAGGCTCCTAACCGCGACGAAAGGCAAAACATGGTGGGGAAGACGCGAGCCCGGAAGCTGTACACCGAAATGCTGACGAAGCCGCATTGCCTGGTAATGGACGACGAAACCTACGTCAAAGCGGACTTTCGTCAGCTGCCGGGCCTGTTGTTCTTCTCCGCAGAGGACAAATTCAGCGTTCCGGAGGAGATTCGCAAGCAGAAACTATCCAAGTTTGCCAAAAAGTACATGGTGTGGCAAGCGATCTGCTCTTGCGGAAAGCGGAGCGCCCCCTTCGTGATGACCGGCACGGTTAACGGGCAGGTTTACCTTAAGGAGTGCCTACAGAAGCGCTTACTACCACTATTGAAGCAGCACGAGGGCCCGACCATCTTCTGGCCGGATCTCGCTTCGTGCCACTATTCAAAGGACGTGTTGGAGTGGTACGAAGCCAACGGGGTCACCTTCGTGCCAAAGGAAATGAACCCGCCCAACGCGCCGGAGCTTCGCCCAATAGAGAAATATTGGGCGATTATGAAGCAGGCCCTCCGGAAGAACCCAAAAGTTGTCAAATCGGAGGCGGACTTCAAGAGAAAATGGATTTCTGTTCAAAAAAAAAAAAAACTACAACCTGACGTTATACAGAACCTTATGGACGGGGTAAAGAGGAAGGTGCGAGCATACGGGCTTGGGCTCGAAGTATAAATAAAAAGAAAATGCCAAAAGTTGTTTAATAGTTTTTATTTTACTGTCTAAAATTTTCAAAAGGATCGGTCTACTGGGCGAATTTCTACAGCGTTTTTTCCGTGATGCAATTTGATGTGACACACCCTTTAAATTCAAAATAAATTAAAAATGCCAAAAGGCTAAGCATTTTTTTTCGCGCAATCCTCCTAAAAATTCAAAAAAAACTTACGCTACATGTGAGAAAAACAACACATACGAACGCATTTAAATAAAAATTAGTGTAAAATTGGGTCTCAAAGTAATTTTTTTTCAAAATTTCGAAATGCCTGAAAATGTTTTTTTTGTACCGCGAAAAACACGTTAAAAGTTCTACACCTTAGTAAGATGTACTTTCAGTATTTTTTTTTCATATTTTTGTGTCAAAGCTATTGAGAATGGCATGATAAAAACGAAAAGGTGCATTTTTCACCATAGATCATATGGTGCACCATATAATGACTCAAATATATGGTACTACTGCCGAAATGTTTTATTTAGTATATTTATTTAGTATTTCCCATACAGCTGGTGAATTGGTTCGGGGGACTTTTTACTCCCTTACCCAGCCAGACCCTTTGGAAATATAAAAAAAAATTTTTTTGTACACACTGAAAAAAATCACACATATCTAGAAAATCCGTAGGAACACATTTCAATATGAATTAGAGTAGTACTGAATTTCTAAATCTCAAAAAAAAAAAATCAAAATTTCAATATTTTTTTTAGTATTGAAATTTTTGATGAAATATTTTTTTGATAATTTTTCATGATACAACGTAGTAAGATGCACATTCAGTATTTTTTCAGATTTTTATCTGGAAGCTTTTCAGGATGGCGTGAAATAAACGAAAAAGTACGTTTTCCACTATAGACCCTATGTTAAACCACATAGGGGTTCAATAAAACCGACAAAATTTCTTATTTAATATCCTATACAATATTTGCCAGCTGGTGATTTGGTTTGGGGGCACTTTTTACTCCCTTACCCGGCCAGGCCCTTTATCAACGATCAAGTTCCTCGTGTCCAGAGTGATGCCCTAAGCTCTCTAACGATATCATAAGTTTCCCGAAGAAAATAAAAAGTTGAATATTCTGTTATGCCGCTGTAGTTAAAGCTCAAATTTCCCTACGGTATGTGAAAACGCTAATTATGGAAAAGAACGGCCCACGATGCACATCAAAGACCATTGATTGAAATCATCTTCAAAGCGAAAGCACATTGCACTCTGAATTACAGGAATGTAATGACTGCGTTCGCCCTCCGAATGAGACACCCTGAGCACTTCCTATGACGGGTGTCAAGCTCGGAGCTATGTTTGAACCTCAAAGCGAGAATTTGCGTCACAAGCGCGGCTTCATCGCAGGTATGCTCGGCCTTTGTGAGCACAGAGCATGTAATGTGTCCTCTGCCCTCGGCATGAATAAATGAGTGACTGTCCCCGCGGAATAGTTTGTATTATCTGCGAAACGTCAACTATTGGCGGCAACTTCTTGGGAGCGTTTCAATATACCCCTTTGTCTCTCGCTGTCTCTGATTACATCTTGGACGCTTTGTGGTACGGCAAAGCACCACTTGAGTCGACGAGCGTAGCTAGTAAACCATACCTCGAATCGCCTCCACAATCCCCACTATGACACTATTCTGGTGAATGTGTGACACACCTCGGTTGACAGCGATCTCAGTTTCAGACCGTGCCATTGGTAATCTGTTCTGTCGAGCGAGGGGCGTCTGTGTTTGTCGGTGTTTGGATGAGCTAGGATGCGAATCATAGTGTTCCAAGGAGGCGCCTACCACCATCCCTTCCATCCCGGGAGTCCTATTGCTGTCACACGAAAAAAGTCCCCAGGATGATTCGGGAATGGGAAAAATCCCCTTCATTGCTGCGAAACACTCCTCAGGTCCTGGCATACATGAACATCGCTTCATGTATGAGAGGTACAGAAGGGAAATTCTTGTAATCATTGCCGCCAGTGCGTTTTGTACCCCGGTTTAAAAACACTTTCCTTCCGGCGTTAAAGTAGGTATTTGTCAGATTGTCACTCTCAGCGCCTGGGCGAGCGCAAGGCTGAGGGGCAAACACGCAAGCACTTGAGTTCTCATTAGACTGGTTCTTGAGCTTTTATGTTGGTAATTAAGAAGATGTCCTGATTGTGATAAACATTTCCACGGGACTTGCTTTCTCAAACAGATGTAAACTGCAGACCACAATGGGGGAAATCACGTAGCTTAGTAAACTTCTTATCCATCTCGGCAAGAACATAGCGGCGTCGTTGTTGTTGTTGGGGGGTCGGCATGGGTGAATCAAGCAGTTGCTTCCGTGTCTCAAGTGTATTTATAAGAGCCAGCAGCAGTGGAAAGGATTGTCGAACACATGCATGAAGTGAAGAGGAGGCAAAAAAAAACACATTCAGGATGATCCTCGCGTCGGTGCGATTATAGCCAGTTGTACATGGGCACAAAGCAAAACAAAACAATACCGCCAGGATCTTCCCGCCATAAAAGAGGCTTTTTATATCACCCTCATTCTTCTAGGCCACGCGGCTTTTCTTCGGCCCTGCGATTATATCTCGGGGTTGTCTTTCCGCCGAACAAGTTTCGGCAGAAGTGAATTGTTTCGCCGTTACAACACTCGAGAGCCCAGCTGTAAGGACCTATCGCTCTATATATAGAAAGCAGGGCAGGCAGAATAGGTTTCCGCCGGTGTGGATTAAACTTTAGCTAAAGGGCAATTGAGAAAGAGTCGTAAAATGATAATGATGGGGGAGGAAAAATCACGTTCATCGCGTCGCATTACTATTATGTTCACGTGCCAGCGTTGTTGTTGGTTTTTTTTGCGCTGGACAATTTTTTTTGCTGCATTCAGCTTCATTAAACAAAAAAAATAATCAAGCTTGTGTTGTTATATACACAGTATTAGGTAAAATATTTGCAATTTATAATGAACAACGATGAAAAGCGTCATTAAACTGCATTGTCTTAGAAACGATGCACGGTCATGTATGGTAGTTATACGAGGGTCACTATTTATATTTCGGGAATAGGAACAAAAACAAATAGTTAAGCTGCGAATATATTTTTATTGTTTTTCAAAGTACTCGCCACGATGATCGATACACTTTTGCATGCGCTTAAACCAATTTTCAAAGCATTTATTCCAATCGACACGGGCCTTTTTTTGAGCGATTGTCAAATTATGTGGGATCCAACGTGAACATAATTTTCGCACAACTAAGTGTTCATGTAAAATCGCATATATGCTGGTGGAACTAATGCTTAGGGATGCCTCAATCTCACAATAGGTTACATGACGATCTTGTTTAATCATTTCGTGCACAGCATCGATGTTTTCTGGCACTACAGTCGATTTTGGACGACTTTCACGAAACTCGTCGGACAGCGAACTACGACCACGATTGAATTCACTATACCAGCGATACACAGTGGTTTTTAATGGAGCTTCATCGCCAAAAGGCAAATTAAGTAGATTGACGCACTCTTGTTGTGATTATCCACGTCGAAAATCGTAAAAAATCATCGCACGAAAATGTTCACGATTCAGTTCCATTTTTTTGCCGAGACCAAACTTTCAACTAAATATAAAATAAACAAATAGCGTCCGTATGACAAAATGTTCTGAGTACGTATATCGTCAAAAATGTCAAACTTTACGATGGAACCGTCAGATGGACTCACATGACATCAGTGTTGCCAATTCCCGAAATATAAATAGTGACCCTCGTATCTCATTCGATTGGCAGCGGCAGACACAGACTGCAAATTGAAAAGTATTCGATGTATCTTAAAAAAGTAGCCCAAAATGGGATGAATTCATTTAAGACAATTTTGCTCAAACGTAAATAACGATTTCAGTCACCATTCCCCTTTTTATCCTTAATAAGCTTTTCCCGGCATGAGCATTGCCAGGCGTTTAGCAACAGTCAGTCAATCTCACTTACTTTTATGGTAAATGATAGTAAAAATAGTAATGATTTTATGTATGAACTTCATCCGGTTCATTTGAGTAACGCTACGTATTTTGGTGTTATGGTCTGGTAGGTATATAAATAAAAAAATCAAAATGTTTTCATATACTTAAGGGTGTAGTACACTATGGAAACTTGAAAAAATTCAAAAAATATTTCTGGCTTAAAATGTTCTCTGTTTTTGTCCCAGGTTTGCCCGATCCTCCGTTCCGAAGTTACAAGACAATTAGTGTACCTAAGTCCTTGCTTACATCAGTTGCTCTCGGGAATGTATATCCTCCTGACTACCATTGCCATCAAACAATATAGAGGACGGATATATCTATATTGATTTTTGAATTGGTCTTATGTACATTTGTCGATCAAACATTCGAACAACTTGATTCGCGTATTATCGCGACCAGAGCGGTGGATTTGCAATATTGATGCATGCAACCAAAAGTCAAAAGTTGTGGAAACTGCTGCAAATATAGAAACCAGTAACGTCAATGATGGTCTACAAGGCGTTCTGAAGATAATGAAAAAGCTTGAAATTGGACCAGAGTGCAAAAATTTCTGCGGAAAATCGGATAAGGAACGAATCGAACGAGCAGATGTGCAGATGTCAAAAAGAGCTAGAGAAGCTCGCTATTCTAATTTAGCAACAAAAAAGTGACAGGAAGATCACCTTCTAAGCGTTGAAAGACAATTTCATGGTCCAGAGATTGCAGACTGAGAATACGATGTAAAATAAATGAAATAAATGTATCTAACATTGAAAAAGCGTTTTCTCGAAACCATGTTTTGCAAGCTGGTGGGAGTTCTACACCCAAAGTTAATTTTTAGCACATGTTATGGCATTCCAATTTATTACATTAAATGAGCTGAAAAATAGCACAAAATGTTCTACTCCCCAATACATGTATATCATTTGTATAATATATATGCTAGAGCCAATATGAGCGAGCGAAACAGGAGACACATTTAAATGAAAGCAAATGAAAGCTTTTCGTATAGTTTGCCAAACACACGGCCCATACAGAGAAAGATATATTCTCGTTCATGTTCTTCTTTATCCTCTTAGAAAACACTTTCCAACTTCATTTTATTATGAGGTGTAATATTATCACGCTTCTATATAACAGTACTGGCTGCTATATGGATAGCGTGGTCTTGTAAAATAGCTTTGCATTCCGGCCGGCCTCGGTTCGATCCCCATTGACGTCGTATGGACTTCTTTTTTTGGCACAATCCCAAATGAAATGAGAAAAGAAAACAGAAAGAGATGTCTGCTCGCATACATACAAACCATTTTTAAGCTTTTAGAACAGCTCATTATTTGCGCATTTGGCTCTCTAGCACACGAAATGGCCTCATTTCTGCCAAAGATGAAATGTTTTCTGCCAACGCTAGTTTGGGTGCAGCAAAAATCAATCTTTTTTCATTCTGTCTTGCTCTAGACAGCGCACGCTCAATAGACTAAGGCTACGGTTACTTTGGATAGGAGTACGCACGAAAATTCGATTGTACGAAGAGAAACAAACACTTTTGTTCGATAGAAGCTAACGAATTCGAACGAAGCAAGGAGGAAGCAATGTAACCACACCAATACACATCAATGTGGTTGTTTACATTCACTATTGCATACAATTCGTACGACCACTTTTCTGCTTCCAGTGTCACCGCCACCTAAGGCTGAGAGTAAATTTTTATCTTTAACCCTTTGCGGCCGGATTAAATTTGAACATGGGTATCAAGCTGGTCGTAATCATTTTTACTTGAAAAAGCAGTGATGTATAACTTTGTGAGCTTGTATGCAGTATATTCATAACTTGTGAGATTATGGAAGATGAATATGATTATTTTTTTTGTAAACTTCAGATAAGTATTTACTAAACATGTGTTTCAATGTGTTACTTTCATATAAAGAATACATTTTTCTAAATTTTTCTTCGTGAGATATCTTTCGAAAAAGTCCATAAAATGCAACCGACCCCAAAGAGTTAAACTGCTTTTCGAAAGTATCCAAGAGGATTGGTTTTGATCTCCCAATTGTTTGTTGGTTGGTATATATATTTGTGTGTCGACGTGAACCGATTTTGATCAGAACCACCTGGTTCATCAAAATACCAATATAAATTTCAGTAATGATTATAATGCTACGGATGCATTTTAAAACCAATATCAGGAAGACGGATATGAACCAGCGTTGGTCATCCTCCGCATGGATGTTGCAAAAGTATTGACATCTACGAAAATTTTCCTGGTGGATCGTACCTGCCGTAAACCAGCAAGAATAGAAATGCAATGGTTATAGGCAATCGTGCTAGTCATTGATAGGATCCTACCATGCAAGTTTTGCATTTGTAACATGCTTTGAAAAAATAAGAAAATTAATTTTCTTGCTTGAATTCGATTCAGAGGCGATAACAGTGAGTCATATTTATTGGGTCGAGTTCCCAGAGGATATCTCAGATGATGAAAACGGTAAGAAAGGATTCATTTCCTTCTCAATTTGATATTTTTCCTCGTCAGCTTACCATCGGGCAGCACGGCATACCCTCAATCGGGGCAATTTGCTCGCTTTCGGCCGGATAACATTCCCACGAGAGAAATAGCTTGTATAAGGACCGTATCGTTATTTATGGGTACGCCTTAGAGTCTCCGTCTGAAAAAGACTATAGCTTGTTTTGACAGCTGTTTATTTTTCTCCTGTTGTTGACACAGTTAGCGTTCAGTTAGCATTGTTAAAAGATCGTTTTTTCCTAAAAGTGCAATCATGAGAGGGCTAACAGAAGAAAAACGAAAATCCATTGTGACCAGATACTGCTCCGAAACAGGAATATCAATGAGAAAATTGGCGAAGGCGGAAGGAGTAAGCGTCCATGCGGTCCAAAACGCTATCAAGCGATTTGGTATGTATAATACATTGAAGGATCTACCCGGTCGCGGCAGAAAACCTGGGCCATCCAAGCCAAACTTGGATAAAAAGATTTGCAGGCAATTTGAAAGAAAAAAGGAATTATCGATACGGGATTGCGCAAAAAAGTGTGGAACATCAATCGGTATGGTTCAACGTGCCAAAGAACGTAACTCACTGAAGGCATATAGAAAGCAAAAATGTCCCAAACGCAGCCAAATTCAGGCAAGTTCCGTGAAAACCCGTGCCCGTAAGCTTTACGATGGGATTTTAAGCAAACGCGAACTGTGCATCGTCATGGATGATGAAACCTACGTCAAACTGGACTACAAAACTCTTCCTGGGGCACAGTTTTACACTGTAAAGCAAGGAACAGATGTCCCGAACGCGGAGAAGTCAATTTTTTGCGAAAAATTCGGTAAGAAAGTGCTGGTTTGGCAAGCTGTTTGTCAATGTGGCATGAAATCATCTCCTTTCTTCACTCTCGGGAATATGAATGGTGAAATTTACCGGAAAGAATGTCTCCAAAAGCGTGTGTTACCGCTCATCCGAAAGCACACTGGTCCGACACTATTTTGGCCTGATTTGGCATCATGCCACTATGCACGTTTGACCTTGGATTGGTATCGCGAGAATAATGTCGATTTTGTGGAAAAGGAGATGAATCCTCCAAATTGTCCGCAAATAAGACCTATTGAAAAATTTTGGGCTTTGATGAAGGGACGACTGCGGAAGAAGGACAAGGCAGCCGATGACCTTGAGCAGTTCAAAAAGGATTGGATAAATGTGAGCAAACAAGTCGATGAGACGGTTGTCCAGAACCTAATGAGGGACATCAAGAAGCAGGTGCGATCATTGGCGCGAAAATCAGAATCTTGATTATTTTTTACTGTTACTCCTTTCTTTCATTCATAAGATACAATATTTTGATATCAGAACTGAAAAATAAATGCAATATTTGAAATAAAGCTGTGTTTTGAGCGTACCCATAATTAACGATACGGTCCTTATGAGGGTTGCCAGATGTTTTTATCAAATACCTCTGCATGACACGAATAAGTTTCTTCTAATGTAATCATAATGAACAAAAATGAGCAAACCATCACGATATTTCTAAATCATGTTCGACAAATCACACAAACAATTGTTTTCACATACTTTGAACTGACCTCAGCATGTTTTCACAAAATTAAATGTCTTCGAAACGAGAACATGTCTTCACATCTGGCATCTATATTATGTGTTCAGAGAATGTAAGAAAAAATAGCGCGAACTGGAGAATGAATGCACGAATACTGGGAGAACACGCTCACCGGAGAAACGGTTTCTTCTCTTCGCTGGTGGGCATAAAGGGAATAGATTGATGAAATCTCTCAGTCTTAGAGGCGAATGAACTGCAAAGTTTAAAGCCTCTTAAAAACAAAGAAAGAAAGAAAGAAAGAAATCTCTCATTCATACAAGCTGTTTCTCTGAGCTTTATAGTCTCTGAGAAAAACAGCTTATGAACACATTATACTTCTGCTGGGCCATTTATTTACATATATTTTACCGTATGATCGGAAAATATAAAATTTGGGCGCCTTACAAAATAAAATGCGTAGCACTTTTGTTAGTCAGTATCTAAAATACAGAACGATTACAGATGACTGAGAGTTAACTAATCTACGTACTGACGTAGTTATTACCTCAATTTTTAAGAACACGGTCAAGATAAATCCATTCTCGCTTAGGGGGTGCATATTACTCACTTCTCCAATACATCACGAGGAATATTTGCTGTTAAAATAAGTATCCTGATCCCGTGGCTTAGCATAGAAAAGGGGAAACAACCTCTTCAAAGGTTTTTTTTTCTTGTTCCACAGGTACAGGCTTATCTGTGAACTAATTAAATAATGACTAATTTATTCTCTGAGTTTTATTTTAGCGGTTTTTGTTGATCTCATTTGTCGTTGCACGACAAAATGTCTAATAGGAAAGTTGCAATAATACTTACAGTGGTTAGACGAAAACAATTGGTCTGGTACAAAAGTGTTCGGATATTCTATAATTCTTCGGAAAATATACCTATACAGCCATTCCATACTGATATAGTAGTTTTGAGATTTTGGTGAAAATTGGTATTCAATTCCATTTTAGGGAGGTACAAAAAATCACTTTTTTCGCATTTTTTCCAAAAAATTATTTTTTTCGAAAATTTTTAGCCTTAGAAGTACTCGACCGATTCAGATGATCAACATATCAAATTGAAGCCTTATTGGCTTATTGGCTAGTCTTCTTTGAAAAAAAAATTACAATTGCAAAAATTTGTACAGGTCGGACTCGATCATATAATTTTCTTATTTTTCAAATTGAACCAACAGAATTGTCATACGAAGCGTAATTTTTGAATTAGAGCTAGTTTAATGCAAACAGGGCCGGAAAGTTCAATAACTCGGTCCTTGTTGGAATTCTAACTTATGCGTAGGAGGATTTTTATCATTAAATATGATCGTCTATCACCTCCTGAAGGAGTTCGGATTTTTTTCATATGAGAAAGGTATGTTATGACTTTTAGGGGATGAATCAAAAATTAAATTCTTCTTTTATAATCAAAAAACGAATTATATATGCATAAAAAACAAATAAAAACATTTTTATTTTTCGACTCGATTATATACAGTGGAATGAAATCGAAGACTGTATACAATCGAGTCCGCGCTGTATTTCGGTTTTTTATAGTTTATATGTTTTAGAGATAAAAGCAGATTTTTTTTTTATTTTTTCTTGAAAGCTGATGTTTTTTTACATAACATATCCAAAAATCAGAGAGCCTTTTTTCGTTTTTAGTTATGATTTTTCAAATGTAACATATAGTCGGGGGGGGGGGGGGGGGTCTATAAGGGGTTTTTATTGATCATTCGAAACAATTTCGATACGTTATTGCCTCAGTACGCGGGATTTCCAAATATGATCAATGTGGTATGTACCTTACGAAATACTTAACCTAATGCAATCAATAACTCGAAATTTTCAATTATGCGACTTGGTCCCCTCTGACTTAGCACCGACCATATCATCCGAAAAATCAATTTCCCCCTATTTTACCAAAAATGTTTTTTTCCAAAAATTCATAACTTTTGAATTGCTGGACACATTCAGATGATCATACATACAAAATTTAAGAAAATATAAAATATTCAGCGCCCTTGGTCCGGAGACCATGTAAACTATAAAAAAACAAAAACAATCAATGATTACGAAAACAAAATCCATTTTTTTGCTTCAATTTGATATGTCGATCATCTGAATCGGTCCAGCAATTCAAATGTTTTGAATTTTGAGAAAAGTCATATTTGAAAAAAAACGGAAAACAACCTCAGGTGAATTTTGAGCAGGAACTTTGGAGAGCGCTGGATATTTTTCACGGTTTTCCGAGAGAAACATTCAGGTTTTGGACTGGTCAGCTCGTAGACCAGATTTAAACCCTATTGAGAACCTTTGGGGGATTCAGGCAAGGTAAGTTTACAGTGGCGAATGACAATTTTAAACAGTTCGTGAGCTGTAGACATGTGTTACAGATGAGTGGAATAACATTCCACGGGGAGTGCTAGATAATTTGGTTGATTCAATGCAAAACCGAATTTATGAAATGATTCTGAAAAATAGAAAGTCAACCAAATATTGAATTTATCAGTTCCATGTTTTAATTTATTTTTGAGCATAAAATATGATATGCGCTTATGGAAATTTCTACTCCGAAAATGTGTTTTCGTAAATAAATATTGACAATTGGAATGGAACATTCAATAGCGAAATTTACATGATATTAAAAGTTCTTATAGAGGTTATGTTTGTATTATAAAAATCTGATTTATAGCACCCAAACCAGGGCCCGAAATCTTCGAAGGTGAAAAATGAGGACCGACTCTACTCTCAGTAGCTTCGCTTCGACTAGAACTGCTTCGGCACTCGCCACCAACAAAGAGTGACTTGACTAGAAAATGAATTGACTAGCGTTGACTAGCAAGGATGGTGAACTAGTCCAGTCAGTGGTTATTTTAACTGACTCGACTAATGAATACAAATCTGCCTCTTCATTCAACTGTCTTCAATCCACACTTCCGTTTCTCCCTGACACTAATTCATCCCCGTGTACACAATCTTATTTTTACGTCCATATAAAGAGGAACGAAAACATGATTTCTGATGCAAAAAAGAAGTTACCCCATCAATGGACGGTTTATTGTCTACCCATCGTGAACTCAAACCAACGAACTTAGACGTTTATCAAGTATGCTACAAAGGCCCTCGCGTTAGTATTAGTTAGTATTAGGCGTGCAAAATAGCGCACACACACTGCACGTTATTTTATACGTGTGAGTAATTTTCGTGTACGATACAAAATAATCTAGCTCACCTGTAGCGTATGTCAAACCACGTTGAACTCAAACATCGATGCATGCACATGTACATGGGAGAGTAAAAGAGAGGAACGAATTCGTTTTGGGGGAAGTCACTTCAAAATGACAATCTGACTGGGAAGAATGAAATGATATAGTCGAGTCGGTAGAGGGAGATAGCGACTAAACGTCCGACTGACTGTTCAGTCGTTTTGGCGGAGAAACTGCGTGAAGAATCCAAAAGTCATTACTAACTGACTATGGATATAGTCAGTCAGACTATCCTCAGTTGACTATGACTATGCAGAGCCCTGACACAAACAGTTAAAATACATAGGTGCGCTTATAGGAATTTCATGCACTGTACACAACCAAATAATTCAGAAGCCCTATATTTTCTTTTTTCAAATATTTTTTTACATCGGTAGCGTAATCATTGGAAGTGTTTATCGAATTTATCCCCTCATTATACAGGGAACAGCCCAAAGCCAAACAAAACTTGACATAGCAAAGACACCCTATGCGTAGATTTCACATTTGTGATAAGGACTCAGTCCGTACCGCATATTTTCCTTTTTCACGCTCCACTGAGCACAAATAGAAGAGCCGACGGCTATCGAAAAATACTCATCCGACACCCACACGAACACGAATTCCCAAGAAACATTCAGAAGTTGGTACACGTGGCTGTGTAAAATGTGAAGGAAAAATACTCTGGAGAAGGTGGAATTTCAGCGGAAAAATATATTTCCATCGGATCGAACCGGCGGGGGATTTTCATTCAGTACTGGGGCCGAAAACCCCAATAATCATCTGATCCGAACGATGACCTTAATAACTTCGGACCGCATTAATGTATTCATCGAAAGCCGGAGATCTTTTATGATAACAGGATGGTGTTTGTGGTTATTGTTTTCGGACCGAAAACTGGCGGCCATGTCTTACACTGAAATTTAAGCCATTCGACATATGCTTGAATAACAAACACACCGCCCTGGTGGAAACCGTTTGGTCCAATTCATAGCGTCATCTTCACCCCGAAAAGTCCGTGATTCATTATTATGACGGTAATGGAACACTCGAACATTTATTCGATTTCTGCGAAGATTGGATTCGTCTTTGGCTGCAGCCAAAACAGTTCCTCGCCAGCGAAGGTTGGTAGTGGCCAAAGCACGGATGTAATTTGGCTCCGGTTCAATTCTTCGACGCTAAATGCAGGGGCCGTTCTCTCCGGTATGCTTTTCCTGGAAAATCCATTGCTCCTTTCGCAGTGAGACACAACGGGGCTGAGAGCAACGCAGGCGGCCAAGTCGAATGTCCTAGATTTATGACGACAGCACATTTCTGGTATTTTTAACTGCATCGCGCTCCCAGAATCCTAAATTCCGCTCGCTTCCCAAGGGTGGCAATGAACACGGATCACAAACCCCCACAGCCTCTTCCCCAGGGGGGGGAGGGTGGTGGGCGGTAGAAAGTCCTATTTATGGTCGGGAGAAAGTTCGATGCGTTTTCATTCTGACCGTGTAGCCGTCCATTCCTACTGGCAGTAGCTGAGCCCATACAGCCACATGCCCAAACACGTACGTGCCGTGATGTGTCCCACATTCGGATGTTCATGTAACGTCGTCCAGATCGATATCCGGATCTGGTGTTCATTTTTTTTTGTCTGTTTTGTTCACTCGCGCCCTAGCAGCTTAAACAAACCGTTGACACAGTTCGCCTTCGTGCCTCCCAACGGCCCGGAACTAGTTATGCGTTGCCACGCGAGGATTGAAAATCCTTGCTGTGCCGTGTTCGTCTTGTTGGCAACATCCATCATGCCAAAGCAACAAAACGATACTGCTTTGCTGACTGATGTAACGCACAGTTAGTCCAGCACGGATTTGGTACTTGGCATTGAAAAAAAAAAAGATTTTGCCCGTTTTTTGTTTTTGTTTTTCTGAATCAATTTATTTCGTTCTATTCCACGATATGAAGTGGAAAGAGTTTATGTCTACAGATGTGCCTTATGTGTCTATGGACTTGATTTAATTTCACCTTTCAATTGGAAAATTGTGTGATCACAAAAATAAAAATGGAAAATTCAATACTACGTGCGTTACTATGGAAGGTATCCAGAATGGTCTTATAGAGTTTGGGCAGCGTGTATTTTCGAAGCTGAAGACACCAGTGAAAGTACTCACTGGAAAAACTGAACGCCGTTGAATGAATAGGAATGTGGGACAAAAATCATAACAGCTGCATTTAGTCATTGTGACACTTTGGTGTGAGGGGAAAATTATTTTTAACTTAGGGTTGCTCATAATACTTTAAAAAAATAATAATGGAAAATTGCTCTTAAAAAACTGGCAGAAAATTGGAATCGAGCAATAGAATTTACTTCGAAGCATCGTGTAGTATTAATATTTAGTTCATGAAATGGCGAAATACACAATTAATTAATCATATCATTCGAGCAGATCAATCTGACGTTTCTCACCACTCGAACATTAATGTGAAACAAAATTTGAGCATATTTTCTTCTATAACCTGTAACTGTAACCGGTTTTATTTGGGTAAAATTCATGACCATAAAATCGCTGATTAGAGATCGTCGCAAAACTGGGATAATCGTCTCACAATATTAGTCCAATATGTACTAAAATAAGCACATTCAATACCAAAACAACACTGCTCACTTTTCAACTTTGGTATTGATTTTTTTTTCTTGTATTGAAAAGCTTATTCTCTCCAATTTGTTTTATTTCATTTTATAGTAGGAGTGCGTAATACGCACCACCTAAGCGAGAATGGATTTATCTTTACCTTGCTCTTAAAATTTAAGATACCAACTACGTCAGTACGTAGATTAGTTAAGCCTCAGTCATTTGTAATCGTTCTGTATTTTAGATACTGAATAAGAAAAGTGCTACGAATTTTATTTTGTAAGGCGCCCCAGGGTACGTTTATGACAAGGTAGTCTGGACTGACTAGCGCATCAGTGACAGTGAGGCTGTGACGTGTTAGCTTTGCAAGTATCATGGAGCGATACAATGAATTTGTCTAAATAAATTTATTTCTATTGTATTTTAGCTAAATGTATACATTTATTCATTGCTGCAGATTATCTTTATCTGTTTAGATTTTTTCCTAATCAAAACCTAGGGGAAATTGTGGTTCGATAACTCAGAGTTTAGCTTCCTGAAGCTCTCTGTAGCTCTCCGATACCTCCTATTGCAGTGCTTGAATTCAGCTATCAGAACTAGCAGAATCACTAGGTTTTTCATTAGAGATGTTGATAGTGCTACTCCCGATTTCATTTGACGGAATATCCCTCTCGGGATAGTCATGTTTCGTCCCATTAGAAAACTGGACCAATTCCGTGGATGTTATGGATGATTTATAATTTTTTACTCTTGCTTGATGTCAATCAAGACCTTTCGGCGAGCCGTTCGTTTCGATTTCCCGAGGCATGAGAATCGTTGGCCTTTCTGACAGTAGGAACAGCTAAAAATAAACTGTTTTGTGTAATAATTGTAACTATAATATGGATTTGTTCAAATTTACCTGTTTTTATCAGTTTTCGACAATATTGTACCTCTAAGTCATCGATATGAATGAAACATGTAACGAATGAGTGATCTGGAATGGAGTGAAGCGAGCAAATGTACATGTTTTTAGTATTGCCGCTTAGGTCCTGTCTAAAGAATCGAAGCCATTTCTTCCGAATAGTAACATCCCTTGGGGATCGATGGAATGATAATTTGTGGGATATGTTTTCATAATTAGAGTTGGACTCGAGCCCGGGTATCAATGACCGAACGCTCACGCATCCGGGTGCCACACATCGAGCCATAGAGTTATCTGAAAATATAAATATTTTATATATATTCCTTCGCAGCCGGGCAGCCGTTAAAAGACCACTTTAAAAAGCTACACAGAAACAACACATCCTGGGTACTAGTTTCGTTATTTTAACTTCAATGGTTCACTAACTATTCTATCTCACGTATTATTGACATATTTTCTAATAAAAAGTAGCAAAACACGTAATATTCGCAGCAAAAAAAACACTTGTAATGAATTGCTTTGCAATCGCTGCTTTCCGTCAAAGCTAAGATGTCATAGTTGAGAGTGTATAAGTGAATCGTGTCGGACACACGTCGAGTCCAGGATACCTTCTCATAAACGTACCCTGATTTAGAACTAAAAATCTTTTGAGTGACCATGCGAAACTAATATTTTCATTGATGTAAACGTAAGTAAGGTTAGTTGGGTTTTATATTCATATCAATTAAAGCCAATGGAACATTTTGACTGTATGATCTTCTGATCTTCAAAATGATTTGGATGACCTATACTGCCATGCGTAGAACGGTTGTCCCATGTTCCAAAATCAGTAACTGAGAAAAACGCAATCAAAGTTTTCTCGCATATTTGTCTACCAAAAGCTTTAAGCATTTCAAATTAGCAATACACCGGGTTTTTATAAGCACTATACTATTGTTTAATGAAATGTTATGAAATCCGCTCACTGAATCAATCAAGCTTGATTACGGGTTTAAAAATTCATGGTGGGACCGTTATGCCTAGAATATCAACATGGGATAATTGTGCTTGATATTGTTTTTTTAAAAGCTGGGAACAAACTACATGCAAACTATATTGTGTTTTTCCGTAAGTTTATGCATAAAAACAGCGTTATATGAAGAAAAGTGAAAATCGTCAAAAAGTAACATGGGACAATTATGCGTAGAACGGTATAATAAAACAGTATAATTCTGATGTGTGTATAAACTAAAATCCGACATAGCATGCAGGCTCTGTAAGCTATTTCGGGGATGATTTTGTAACGCCCGAGCGGTCTGGGGCACTTTTCTTTTATGTTATATCGAGAGAAACAACTGTTCTTCTCGATGTTCAACTATCAACTCATTTATTTTTTCTCTCTAATCCTCGATCCCTCTGTGAGGATGTACAGAACTCTAAAAACGTTAGAACTAACTTACTGGCTACCTGCTATGTGTAGGGAATTTTCAACTTGCACAGTATGGAAAATTCCATCGTTCCTGTTGGAAAATTGTTGGTTGGATTCTCCCCTATCTTCAGTAGGAATCTTTCTTATTGTAAATACTTTTTTTTTTTATCTTCGCTTATTTTTCGTCGGCCTATTTCCGCCACTTTAGTGCCAATCACCGACATCAGGGAGGCGACTCCACCTGTCCTACCTGTCAGACTCAACAACTCATGAGCCGGGCCAACTTCTTTTACTTCCCTTCCGAAGGAAGACGTAACCAGAGATTTTTCGCCTCAGAAAATCCCAACGACGCCAGCTGGGATTGAACCCAGGCCGATCGGATTGTGAGGCTGTTACGCTAACCACACAACCACTGGCGCCGTCTATTGTAAATACTTATTCATATTGAAATTATCTGAGATGTTCTATTCGTGGGAGAGGGTCACTGCAATTTCTTGCTATGAACAAGCAGGACAACCACCAGCCGTGGTTGAAATGGTAGATCAATTGGTTTGAACTTCAGAATGTTTTGGAGGACCTAGAACATCTGATATATACAGTCTAGCATGTTGCTGTTTGGGTAGGCACCACATGCACTGCGCTCTAGCTGTATTGAATTCGGAAGTGGAAGCTGGAGAAAAAAAACACTGAGTTGAGTGTGTAAGAAATGAAAGATCGACCCAAGATAAATACACATTGGGTTGATCTCGAACGATAAATGTCAAAAAACAAAATTTGTCAAGGGATAGGAAGGGTGAGGGAAGGATCAGAGTCACCATATCTACAGAATAATCTGTATTCATTCAGATTTTTCAGTATTTTTAAAATCAATAATCTAATTACAGATTACAGATTTTGACGTGGGAAAAAAATGCATGATTTCGAATGCTTATAACTCGAACATTTCTTACTGGATCGGAAAGATGTTTGCATCAATTGACAGGGAATATTTCTACGCATCTATCGCAATCAATAAAATGTTATTTTGCATTAGATAAATAATTGAATAACTGTAAAATGTTAAACGTTATCTATACACCCTAACTGCGAAGTTTTGATTGGCCCACTTTACGGTATCCCCAACATAGACTTCAAAACCAAGCAGCCTCGGGGAAATCGGAATTGCAAATACATGAAAGTTGGGGTACTTTTGTTCTCTCCGAAGTGTGTTCCCTAACACAGACTTCAAAACCAAGCAGCGTTGGAGAAACCGACATTGCAAATACATGAAAGTAGGGGGAACTTTTGTTCCCACCGAAATGTGTTTCCCTAACACAGACTTCTAATCCAAGGAACGTGGGGCAATTGGCATTGCAAATACATGCAAGTCGGAGGCATTTTTGCTCCGACTGGAATGTGTTTCCCTAACACGGACTTCAAATCCATGGAGCGAGGGGAAATTGGAATTGCAAATACATGCAAATCGGGGGCATTTTTGTTCCGACTAAATATGTTTCCTCAACACAGGCTTCTTTTTACTGTATATAATCGCATCCTGTATATAATCGAGTCGAAAAAAACAATTTTTTGATTCGTTTTTTGCATGTATTTTTTTGTTTTTTGAATATAAAAGAGGAATTTGATTTTCGATTCATCCCCTCAAAGTCAGAAAACACCTTTCTCACATGAAAAAAATTAATTTATCCAGATTCTCTCAGGAGGTGATAGACGATTATATTTGATGAAAAAAAAAAACCTTCTACGCATATGTTCGAATTTCAACAATGACAGAGTTATAGAACTTTTTTTATTGTTTCGGACTCTGTTGCCTGAAACTGACGCTACATTACAAAGTACGCTACAGAAGACGATTCTGTTGCTTTCATTTGAAAGATGAGAAAATTTAGTATAGGACATATAGTGGAACATTTTGGAAGTGAAAAACTTGAAAGTTCATAATTTTTAATGTGTTATTATTAGTTTCATCCTTAAACATTATATTTAACTAGATTGTTTCTATCAATTAAATTGAAGCTTTTTATCCGCTCTAATGTCTGTTTCTTGACACCTAATTTCTTTCTTTCTTAATTTGGCTGCATTATCGATATATACAATTCCTGGTGAAAATTCAAGCGAAATCTTCAAAAAAACACGATTTTTACCGCACTGTACATGTAATAGCCACTTAAATTAAACCTGAACGTTGAAAGGTTAGAGTTCTTCTTGAAATAAGTCATATTTGAAATATAAAAAAAAAATCCAAACTGTATATAAACGAGTCCAAAATAGTATAAGGTACACCGGGGCAAGTTGGAACGATTTTTTCGAAGTTCAACTTGAAAGTTATCTTAAAAAATCACTAGATCACTAAATTGAAATCTGTTTGCCGCATATACAAGATATAACAGATGACTTTCGATAAAAAGTAGGGATTCACACTGGATGCTTCGAAAAATATCAATTTTGAAAATGTTTAGTTTTCATATGCATTGTTAACCGTTGTCTCGTAGAGCGGGGTAAGTTGAAACGCGGAACTATCATGAGTTTAATGTGCGGTTTTGCTTCTCGAACTATCTACAACTGATTCATGATACACTAAATTGAAAGAATTACATATAAACATTTGGAAAAAAAGGGTTTTGGTACACGTGAGATGTGGGGGAGTAGTCTAATACATACAGAATGGACACAACATACTAGGAATTAATATACGAAACAATAACATCAAGAATACTATTTTATACGGTCATGTCAGAGTAGAGCCATTCGAAACGGCCACTATTGAGGTTTATGGGATCATTCAAATATTCAAATATTACAGAACGCACTCAAAAAGGGAGGAGGGGATGGCTTGTCGAAAATTGTTTAGGAATAAATCCAACTAAATCTAAACATTTTTATGCAAATGACAATTTGTTTCATGTTGTGTGGGGAAGAAGGAGTCTAAAATAGTAAGAATTGCGTTACGTAATATTTGAACGACCCTTAGTTGCAAAACGGACAAATTTTACTTGTATTATGTCTGTGTATTCAGAAATTATGTAGAGCATACTGAGGAACGAAATATAAATGATTAATATTTTTTAAATTTATTATCATTCATTCATACAGCAATCATCGTCAAATAACGTCCAGCATCTGCAGTAATGTTTCAAAAATAGTCGATTTTCACTGGTTTCAACTTACCCCAGGGTTGGGAAAAACATGGGGTGAGTTTAAATGCTCAGAGCTATACGGAAAAAGATTTCTCAGTTTGGTATTCAAAACCACTACACTTGATTAAACCTATTTGATTACCTGAAGTGCGATTCTGGCGGTATTTTTGAAATAAATCAGTGTTTTTGGACCGATTCAGTGAGCGCGCAAAAATATTTGATTTGATTTCACGGATCAACTGAGAGTAAACAAAGGCGCGGATTGCGTTAATGCCTTCCAATATTCTGGTAATGGCTGTCATAAGGTGGGCTGAAAGATAATGTTTACTTTATATATTTTTATCGCGTTAATTCATCATTCCTAGTGAAAGTTATGATTTCCGTTTTAACTTACCCCGAATTTCAACTTGCCCCGGTGTACCTTATAATCGAATCACATATAATCGAGTCCGACCTGTACCTGGTAAAATCGTGTAGACACTAGAGACATGGCATTTGTTCAAACTTTTTACTCACAACGCAAATATATTGAGTTCAATTCGTATTGTTTCATTCAATTTCATTCAATTCAATTTAATCAATACAAACAAATGATTACTAAGCTAAGGTAGTCACACGTCAAATTTGCGGTTATATCATAGATATAACCCACCCATTTTTTTGACGTGGGACTACGTCTAACCGGAATATATGGAGGGTAAAATGAAAACCTAAACACAGAACATGCAAGAAAAAATGAAAGATTTCGAATGCTTATAGCTCGAACATTTCGTACTGGATAGGAGAGATGTTTGTATCACTTGATAGGGAATATTTCTACGCATCTATCGCAACTAACAAAATGTTGTTTTTCATTAGATAAACAATTGAATAACTGTAAAATATTAGGCGTTATCTAAACGCCCTAACTGCATCGTTTTGATTGGCCCGATTTACGGTTTCCCTAACACAGCCATCAAAACCAAGCAGCCTAGGGGAAATCGGCATTGCAAATTCATACAAATCGGGGGTATTTTTGTTCCGATTGAAATGTGTTTCCCTAACACAGACTTCAAAACCGAGGTTTCTGGGGAAATCGGCTCTGCAAATAAATGCAAACTGCGAGTACTTTTGTCCTCGCTTGCCTTTGTGAAGAGTGGAATATGTCTGTCCTAACATGATCTTCTAAACTTAGGAACCTGGGAAAATCGTGCAGACACTAGAAGCGAATGAACTTCCCAGTTTCAAGCAAATTCGAGATTCGAGAAGTATGTACACTTTTGGGATGTAAACTTCAGAGGGAAATGTAAAATAAAATAATCGTTTGATAATTTTTTTTTTTGTCTTTATTGGAAAGATTTTCAGCCTTAGGCTGGTTCATCAAACGTTTGATAATTCTTCCGTACATATATTTTGTTCTAGTCATCATACCAAACGTAAAAGGTCCGTCATTAAATTTACTTGTAACGAAGAACAATCAATCACAATAAATGAATTGACTTTACACGGCATTTGTTCATTTTTTTCACTCACAGAGCAAATATATTGAACTCAATTGAATTTGGAAACTGTTTCATTCAATCAAGAATTTAATCAATACAAACGAATGATTGCTAAGCTAAGGTAGTTCCACGTGAACCTTGCGGTTATATCATAGATATAAACCACCCATTTTTTTTTATCTTGAGTTTACTATTGAGAACAGAAAGTATTATTCCGGATTTTCGCCACTACAACTCTTACAACCCATTTTAAGCTCAGCTCAGTTCAGCATACAAACAGTTTTTCTAGGGTCACCATTTGGAGATTTGAATGAATTATATAAACGGATTCCTACACAGTCATAAAAGCTTAATGCAAAAACAATAGTCCTCAAAGTCCTACGTCAAATTTTCGTCCGTGCCTTAAATTGAGAGAGCTTTTGTCTACAAATGTGTCTTATGTGTCTATCGACGTTATTTAATTTCAATTTGTTGTGGGAAGACATGCGATTACAAAACCTAAAAGGGAAACTTTAATACTAAGTGCGTTACTATGGAATGGAATGGAATGGTTTTGTATTAGAGAGACTTCAAACTTTTTCAGTTGATTCGTCTCTAGCCTTGAGAAAGGCCCTTGGAGAACTTTACTCCTGCACTACACCTCCACTCTCATTGCCTTGAGAAAGGCACTCGATCCCTCGCCGTCCAGCTCGTCCAGCAACGATGTTGTCCAGTCGGTATCCACACAAAGAATGTTTACCATGGAAGATGTCCAGGGTGCTCCTATAGTATTTGGACAGAGTGTATTCCCGAAGCTGCAGACAACGGTGAAATTAATCACTGGAGAAACTGAACGTCGTTCCGGAAGTGGGGTTCAGAAATGCTTCGAAGATTGAAAGATAGATGACGATTTTTTTAGATACAACCCATCTATCTATTCCTATAAAAATAACACATTACAACCAACCTTCCTGTGATGGAGGAAAAAATAAGATAAAATAATGATAGCAACAGATTAACACCTTTTGACAAGAAAAAAAAACTAAAATAACGAAACAAAGAAGTCCTGAGGCAACTGAAGCACTCAACCATCCATAGCAACGGATATTTCTCGGTTTGGCCACCTCGAAGCTTATTCCGGGAACACAATGAAAGAAAAACACACCGATACCTCTCCAATTGTGGTGTAATATGCTCCGGCCGGCTACGTCTGTCCGCCAGGTGTCATTCCTTCTACCCTCCTCCCAGCCCTCCGTGGTTCCAATTTCACAGCAGACTTATCGCGAAGATTAAACATCGCCAACCGCCGGAATAATTCGGATGTAGTAAATAATAATCTCCCTCGGTGCTCGAGTTCTTGAGGCTCGGCTCGGTGCCTCGGACAAAGAGAGAAAAAATTCAGCAAACTTTTATAATAA
Source organism: Toxorhynchites rutilus septentrionalis (assembly GCF_029784135.1). Taxonomy (NCBI): domain Eukaryota; kingdom Metazoa; phylum Arthropoda; class Insecta; order Diptera; family Culicidae; genus Toxorhynchites; species Toxorhynchites rutilus. The sequence goes on along the minus strand of NC_073744.1, from coordinate 142,748,114 downwards.
CATCATCTAATTGGAACTCTCGCACTCTCGAGAAACGTGGGTCCGGTCCGGGGCGGAGGAAAACGCGTTCCATACCATACTTCTACATAATCTTTTGTGCCACTCGTATTTCAATTTAGGCCCGAGCCGTCGGAGTTCTGGTTAATTCAGCAGAAATGATTTATTTTCCACTTTGCTGGCTTGATTGTGTGTTCCAGCTGTCTCGGATTGGCCCAACAAGGGTTGGGGTTGGGTGGACCGGAACAGCACTGACGACAACTGCCGATACCGAGGAGCACAGAGAAGTTAATGCTACCGGCTCCGAGCGCACGAAACACAGAACCGAATGCCCGGTGTGAATCTAATTTTGGGAACATTTCCACCGATGATCTGAATCCCTCGCCGGGCGCAATAACAGCAGAGTAAGATTTTTCGAGTGGCACTCGAGCGCAGATGATGTTGTGGATGTTTTATGTTTGATTCGCATCGGAGTGCTGCCGCTGGAACCGTACCATCCGCCAACAGCGTGGGAGACGGGCTCGGGGAGGTATGCTATCCAATCCGGTGGAATGTTGATCGTTGTTTGCTGGTTTATAATATCTGTTAGTAAATCAATCAGCAATGCAATAAAATTATTCGAGCGGAATAGTTTCAACCGTTAACAATGCGTAGCTTTACAGCAAAACCGCTGAAAGTGATGGATTCTCGTCATTACAGCGCGTGATTGTATGAAATTGTGGTGGGAAAATATGCTTGTTTTGATTTGTCACCTGTTGTGTCAATAAATCATAATGGGGTTCTTCACTTTAATAGAGTGCCACATTTCTGTGACATGCTATCACACGAATAAAATCACTAAATAAACGAAAAGGTATTGTTTGTTTAGATTCATTATTATCAAAGGTCAGAACATGATTCCTCTGAAGAAGCTTAAAGAAGATTTAATTTATTGAAATTGAAATGCATTGTCCATTGCACAATTGTCCAGGAAGTGCATTTAAGTGGAAATTAGCATCTAGAACTCGACAGTTATTCTCTACACAAAAACCGTCTTCGACAAAGTTGTTGCATAGGGTTGCCAACATTTACGATGAAATAAAAATTTTAACTTTCTTATCTCTATAGGTAGCGGTAAACATAGTTCTACAATGTTATAGCCCCAGTTATTTGAGAAAACTTTTTAGAACAACGTTTTTTTTTCCTATCTCTTGAAATAACCGATATAGCGCTTTTTTTTGTAAGTTATTCTTTAACTTTTATATTGAACATTATACATGCAAACTGCTTTCAGAAGACTTTTAGAGCTAACTTAGACAAACATTTTGCGATGCAGAACTTGTTAATATCGCATCTCTACTCAAAATTATTGATATTTCTTCCCAAAAAATACGCTCTCTTCATTCACTTGTCATTCTTTTTGAGGCAAACATAAAAAATGTTCGTTGACGGCATTTGAAAGAGCATACACCAAGGTTTAATTTTACGCGGGGGATACGTACCTCGTAAAAAAACCTCGTTAATTGGAAAATCCGCCTTAAAAAACCGCGTTAATTGGAAAAACCGCGTAAAAGTTGAGTGTTGCTCGTTTCCGTTTTTTTTCCTGCAATTTCGTTGGTTACTGGTCGCTATAGTTCGGTTTTCCTCACGAATGAGGTCATCTGCTGTTGCTAGGAGATTCCCGTCTGATTTGTACACTCTTCTGCCGATGCACGTGCAGTACCACTGTTGGACCTTCCAGAGCTAAGCTAAGTCAGGGAAATCCATTCACGAATCGCTGCCCGTAAAAACCCATCACCCAACACCTAAAATCCCTGTGAGAATCGTGATAAGGTGCGACACTAACTTCCTTCATAAGCGCTAAGCTCCGTTACAAGCACTAATTACCGTAATATGCTCAGAGGGAACATAGGAGAAAAATGTGAGCTGAGGAGGGGATGTGATATTGCATTGGTCTTTTTTTACGTAAAAAAAACGCGTTAATTGGAAAATCCGCGTAAAAAAAACGCGTTAATTGGAAAATCCGCGTAAAAAAAACCTCGTAAAAAAACCGCGCAGAAAAAAAAAGGAAAAAATACCTGGGTGTACTTGACTCAACATAATGCGGGATTTCCAAAACTATATATTTTTTTATTAAATTCGTTTATGTTTACAGGCTCAGTTACATAAGTTTAGAGGAGCCGATTTCTTAATTATATTTTTATTACTATACATAAACATTTTATTAAATCTAAGGTAAGTAAGGTAGAAAACCGATTACTCGCGGTCTTTTCCAAAACTATGTTATTTTTTTTTGTATTTGAGTAAACTAAAATTAAAATCATGAGTATTTGGGTGAGAAAGCAACAATAACTTTAAGTGAGATTAAGATATTGAAGCTTCAAGCTTTAAAAGTCGTCCCAAGACAATTTTGATGTAGGATTTAAAATATACAAGCAAAAGCAAAAAACCCGTTTTTTCATGGTCACCCTAATGAAACTTAGAATAAAAAGTGCTATATCGGATATTTCAGGAGATAGAATAAAACTTTGTTCTACAAAGCTGCTTAAAATAATTGAGGCCACAATATTGAATATTGTCGAACTATATTTGCCACTATCTATAAAGGTAAGAAAGTTAGATTTCGTATTTCATCGAAAATTTTGGTCACCCTATTTTTGAAAACATGAAAATGAATGCCCTATCATATGTAACAACTTTATCAAACACAGTTTTTGTCTAGAGAATAAAGATCTTCCCTAAAGTTGTTTATAGCGCTTTCTGCATTAGGGTCACCATAAAAAAAAACCTTTGTTTTTGCTCTAACTTTTATATTTCAACCTCTACATCAAAATTGTCTTGGGACGACTTTTAGAGCTTTTCATAACCAACATTTTGCGATGCAGAACTTGTCAATATCTTCATACTACTCAAAGTTATTGATGCTTTTTCACCCAAAAACTCATGATTTTAATTTAAGTTTAAACAAATACGAAAAATAACATAGTTTTGAAAATCTCACATCATGTAGAGTCAAGTATGCGCTTTCAAATGCCGCCAACGAACATTTTTTATGTTAGCCCCAAAATGAATGACAAACGAATGAAGAGAGCGTACAAGCGAAAAAATATCAATAACTTTGAGTAGAGTTGCGATATTGACAAGTTCTGCATCGCATAATATTTGTCTTAGTAAGCTCTAAAAATCTTCTGAAGACAGTTTGCATGTAAAATTTGCAATATAAAAGCTAGAGCAAAAATACCGTTTTTAGATGGTGACCCTAACACAATTTAGAAAAAAAACGCTATATCGGTTATTTCAAGAGATAGAAAATAACTTTGTTCCAAAAAGTTTTCTTAAATAACTGGGGCTATAATATTGTAAAAATATATTTACCTCTATTTATAAAGATAAGAAAGTTAGAATTTTTATTTCATCGTAAATGTTGGTCACCCTATTTTCGACAACATCAAAATAAGCGCTCTATCATATGCAACAACTTTGTCGAAGACAGTTTTTGTCTAGAGAATAATTATCGAACTCTAGATGCTAATTTCCACTTAAATGCAGGACCATTGTGCATTGTTGAAAAAAAGTGAACATTTGAAAACGGTCCGTAATCGGCTGTTCGATGTCTGAATAGGGGCGGTGTTCGCCAATATTCTTTGTAGCACACATCTTGTTTGATAGCCAATTCAGAGGGCTTGAGACACGGCTTAGAAACACCCATTGCACATAATGCTTCCAGTGAATTGACGCAATATCCCCAGTTTAAGTCTCAGCTTTGACAAATCGAGTTAGCTGATCGCTGTCTAGAGTGGAACTAAATTTTGTATTTTCAGAGCGAACGATTTTTTATCTTATCTCGCGATGCAATGTGACATCGAGCGGCGAGTAAATTCGGAAAAATCTACCTATGTTATTCATTACATTTTTTTTCCGTTTTGCTATTCCCACTATATGGATGCTTCACTTGCCAAATCGATTTACTTCATTTTTCGAATATTATTAAATTTTAATATCAAATCACTTCTAACTGTACATATTCAAAACAAATTTCTTTAATAATAAGTATTAACACCTCTAAATGACAAAATCTTTTTAACCATTGAATATTAAATAATTTATGTCAGAAGCCAATCTGATTAACTCCATACTCTAATGTGTTTATATCATAATGATAATCTAGTTAACCCGCAGCACTACTTTTCATCTCTTACGGAGACATCTGTAAGTTGTTCGTTTAATTTAGTTGTTTGCGTTGCTGGCATTGAGTTTCGAATTACGAATTGGGGGGAGTGAGCATGACAATATGGGTTTGCAGAAGAAATGAACCCACTCTCAAAATAAAAATTATGAATAAAAATTATTTTCCCCAAATTAAATTAGTACTCTATGTAAATGAACATTTCTTTTGCCTGCAAGTGGTGAAAAAATGTCGTACAAAAATTGTGTCTGAAGATAATTTTATATTATAATGGTAAGTTTTGATGAGAATATCTGAAAATTTATAGAAAATAGTTTAAACTAGGGTTAGGACAACGTACTTCAAGTAATTAAATAGCGCAAAAAAAATTCATACAAAATTTAGCAATTTAAAACTGCCTTCGGGCCGACTAATCTGATAGAGAATAAATTGCCTCATAGGATGTCGTATCCAGGTGTCGAAAGCCGTACCGATGTCATCGCGAATCGCTTACACGAACGAAGTTCGAGAAAAATAAAAAAAGAGAAAAATAGTTTTATTCGAACTGCTACAAGTGCAGATACTCAGAAATTTCAAATTTAGTGTGAATTGTCAAAAAAAAAAAAAAAAAAAAAATAGACCGTTATAACATTAAAATGGATGATGTTAATAACAATTATTTGAGTGGGGGAAATAATGAATCGGATGGTTCTTCAATGCAAATTACAGGCACAAAGCTCGACAAAACCGGAAACGGTTTTGTAATTATTCGGATTCATCATCTGATCACAAAAACAATGAAAGAATCACAGCAAAAATTCGACTGGACGAAAAAGAAGCCGTAATCCTGATAAATGGGACCGAAATGTCCAAAAGAATAACATAATGATGTAATGATGAAAGATACAGAAATAAAATTTTAAAAAACAACATGTTTATATTTTATCATTTTTCTCGGCTTCTTGTTTTATAATCGTTAAGTTAATCGATTTGGAAATTGAAGCATCCATATATGTCTTGGACAAAATGATGCCAGAGATATTTCTTACTAAGTTATGTATTTTGAAAAAAACATCCACCAATTGAAAAGATATTAACGTTAAGAAGTACATTTTGTATGAAAGCTTTTGTTCCGATATTTTTCTGTTGTTTTCAGACAAACAAAGATAATTTCTAACTTCTTCTAAAAACCCAAATAAACGTTTATGTTGAAAAGGTCGCCTGTTCAAAAGGCAACATATTTGAGATCCCAGACTGTTGAGTAAGATTCTTTATCTGCAATGAAAGAGGGTGATTCAATACAATGTGCCAACTGTATTCTGACCATAGGATTCCGCGACGCAATGAAGACATGATCTAGATTAGGAATATAGTTGGAAACGTTGAAAGTGTTGGTTAGAGAGAAGTTTAGGAGATAATTGAATAGGCTTTGGGAAGTAGAGAATGGAGGAAAAAAAGTTTTGGGAATTAGTTTCAACAGAATATAGTTTCGATTATTCGAAAGTTATTTTGGTTGACTCCTAAAGCTTGCGTACCAAACTGGTTAGTTTCCTGAAAGTCTGGGTGTGAATCTGAATTCGTAAGATTGAGAAAAATAATCTTTCCCATATCGTGTATCGAGGTTACGTTGGGTAACCTAGCCTCAGACTACTTTAGGTTAGAGGATGTAGCCAGTGCTGCTATTTTTCAATTCATTCATTTGAAATCGAACACACAATTGCAATCAGTCATGCTTTACAATACTTGTATTCACACCAATACTGCGGTTTTATGAACTGATTTGACGAATGGACATGTCTCATTTATCCAGGTCTCTTCTCGCTGTATCCCTTCCATTCGATTGAATAACCACCCATTCACTCAAGCACCTCGTCATGCTCTAATTTGAGATCTCTTTTTGTTCCTATCAATCGAAGTATCGCATGACACTCAATTGACACCCGACGATGCTTTGTTTTGTTTTCAGAGAGAAAAAGAGAAGCAAATGGTATGAGAGAAGGGGTTCTCTCTTGGCCGAGTGGTTAGCGTCATAACTAACATGCCGGGTGTTCGGGTTCGATTCCCGTTCTGGTCGGGGGAATTTTTCGTCAAAGAAATTTCCTCCGACTTGCACTGTGATCACGCGTATTCTAGAGCTTGCCACTCAGAATGCATTCAAGGCGTGTTATTTGGCATAGAATTCTCAACTAAGTACTAATAAAAATGACGCAAGTAATACTACGTTGAGACGGCGAAGTTCCTCTAGGAACGTTAGTGCCATTGAAGAAGAAGAAGAAGATGAGAGAAACAGCATGTTTGACGAGAGTGAAAGTTTTGTTTCTTCCGTTCGGTCGGTCACACATAAGTAAGGGGGCATTCGAAAATGCTCTCTCATCGCCTGCTTTGTCCATGCCTTGTCTATTCGCCAGTGAATAAACCGAAATCGTGCTTTAGTGCAGAGAGCCGAGGTTGTAAAAATGAATTGCTTGTTGGCGTTCGACTCAATTCATTCATCACAATCAAATGAGAAGGAAAAGCCTTCGTTTTACAATGACTCCATTCGGATCCCAATTGACGATGTTAACCAATTTCAAACGATCGAGCAATGCTTTCTTTGATGACGGGTGATATTCTTTGTCATTTTCATCGATTTATTTCGATTAAGTTTGAATTTTCTCCGCACTGGAGGTGGCGAAGGCCGCCTAGTTTAATACAATAGCGTGTCGTAAAGGCAATCGAATCAGATAACTAAAAAAAATCCAAAACGAATTAGATTATACTTTACATTTATTTATATGGTAGGAAACCGACATTACTATTGTTAGACCTATATGATTTCTGTTTAGTTTTTTTAAAGATTTGTTCCAAAGCTTCATGATAAACTAAGTTTAATTCACAAGTTATATTTGCGTTGATGACAAACTCCGTTAGAACTAAGTAATCAGAATTTCTCAAGAAGTTCATATAATGACCAATAAAACATTCTTAAAACAAATATTGACTCATTTCAACAACATAGTCTCCTTCAAAAGTAAAAAAATCAATGCTTTATCGACTTTTATAAAACCATATTAGGCCAAACGTTCGAAAAATCGAACAGCAACTTTGATAATTTTTCTTGGTTCCGGAAAGCAACCAACGGTGGTAATGTTTTGGCATCAAATGATAGCTTAGTTCATTAGCTACCACTTACTATAAATTTCGTATGTGCGGAAAGTACATAACCTAATAATATGCAAAAAATATGTAACTTTTATACAGTAATTTTTCCTATCAAAGTAATAAAAGAACACACATTATGATGTAGGGAAAAAAACATTGGATTGAATCTCCTACAGGAACAAAAGTTTAATTTTTGTCTAATGTTGACGATGTTTGGCATTTGTAATTTTTTTTAGCCCACCCATGCAAAATTCATTTCTTCCAAATTAGGTGATATTCTAATGAATATTGTTAAAGTGAGCTGCCATTCCATGATCAGAACGCATTCTTGGAAAATGAGAATAACTCGGTTAGTTTTGGACCGATTCTCGTTGTTTCGTGTTATTATCTCTGGAAATGATTCTTTTGTCTGGATTTCTGCAAAATTGACAAAAATTTGCTTATCTCACATTAAGGCTCATAGCGAAATTTGAGATTATGTGAATTGCGGCTCTCAGTCTCCACTTAATTTTTATTTCATTTGGTTCTTTTCGGAATCTTTCAGGAAATGAGAAAGAATCATATTTGATGGAAAAAAAACCATCTACGCATATGTTTGAATTTTTACAATAACAGAGTTACTAAACTTTTTTTTGTTCCGTTTTTTTCCTCAAACTGGCTCTACTTCAAAAAGTACGCTACGTAGGATGATTCTGTTGCTTCAATTTGAAAGATAAGAAAATACACAGGAAATAGTACAGGATAAAGTTGTGAATCATCTAAATCAAATTACATTTTGGAAGTGAAAAACATAAAAGATAGTGGTTTTACTAGGTGTTACATTGTTGTATCCCAACTAATCGTAATATATTTGATTATTTCTATCAACCAAAGCTTTCAAAGCTTTCTAACCGCTCTAAAATTTGTTCTTTCACACCCAACTTCTATCTTTTATAATTCCGATGCAATATCGTTATGAACAATTTCTGGTGAGAATTCAATCAAAATCTTCAAAAATTACGATTCTACTCCGCTGTACTTATCAGGGCTTGGCAAAGTCATATTCGAGGATAGTCAGGGGACTATGAAGAAATTCGCCTTCGTGTTCAATTGTTAATGAGTTTTGGCTTTTTCCAGCAGTTTCTCCATCAACATGACTCAACAGTCATTCGGGCGTTTAGTTGCTGTCTCTCTCTACGACTCGACTATCTACTTTCAGTCTTCCCCACCAAAATGGACTTCACTACATATTGAAGTAACTACTCCCAGAATGAATTAGCATGTATCGATGTTTGAGTTCAACGTGGTTTGACATATACTACAGGTGAGTTAAATTTTGTTTTATCGTACACGAAAACTACTCACAAATATAAAATAGCGTGCAGTGTTGTGTCCAGAAACACTGACAAATTTGTGAATTTTGTTGACATAAACCCGTTTTTCTGTTTTTCACATAATTGAACTCGGAGACAAAATGAACTAACATTTTGTTTAGAATTCTTCCCAAGCTGCACACTATTTTGCACGCTATTTACTAATACGAATGCGAGGACCTTTATAGCATACTTGGTAACTGTCTAAGTTCGTTGGTTAGAGTTCACGGTGGGTAAACAATGTAACCGTCCATTATTGATGTAACTACTTTTTTGCATCAGAAATCAAGTTTTCGTCTCGCTTTATATGGACGTTAAAATAAGATTGTGTACGCGGATAACGAGACTCGTGATTTTACCACGTGATGGCCACCCTGATTTTATTTCGTTACAACACAAACAGTTAGTGTATTTAACGTCAATTTCGTTCAAAAGAGTTGTTTGTTTATTTATTGTGTTTAAATATGATAATTTCAGCTGTCCAGTTTCTATAAGACAATCTGATAAGTATTATCAATGAAAAATTCAAAACGATTTACATGTCAATAATTGGCAACCTTGTCATCTCGGCTGATAACCTGGAAAATTCGTGTTGAAATACTATTTACCAAATTCTGCTGAACGGATATCTCGATATTCTTCCAAGTTTCCGAAATTGCGACCTTAATCTCTTCAATCGTGATGTACCGTTTTCCCTCAGTGTAGATTCTACGTACCCCTAAGATTTTCAACAGAATTCATGTCTGGAGAGCGAGCCGGCCGGTCCAAGAAATTAAGTTTTTGGTCCTTAATACATTGTTTATTTTCCTTGCTGCTTTGAATAGTAGCATTGTTTTGCTGAAATGTGATCATTTTGTGAAGATATCCACGCAAAAACGGTAGGAGAGAGTATTCCAGAACATGTATGTAATCCTCGGATGATGTGAAAGCTATCTTGAGCTTTCCGGTTGGACAGAATCCCGCCCAAACTATGCACGAGCCTCCTCCAAAATTATTGGTTGAAAAATTCTGTTCCTTCTTCCGTAAATGTATTCTTTTTGAAAAATTCTTTGTCACAACATACCATGTCCCATTGTCGGTTCATGTAAGCTTTGGCAAAACTCAGCTGTCTTCCGGTGTGAGATTGTGTAAGATGAGGATCTTTAACCTTTTAAGCCCTCTTTATGTAAGGATTTTTTTTACCAAAACTTGACGAATTGTCACCCGAGTAACATTTAAATTGAAATTTTGTTTAATTGCGTAAGTGATTTTGAGGTATTCGAAGCTGTTAGCTATTTCCCGCTTATCCCGGTCAGAGAGTTTCGATTTACGTGTAACTCTCACCTTCTTACTGTATCCTTGAGGGTTCGTCCAATAATTGAGCACTACTTGATGGGATCGTTCCATCCGACGGGTAATTTCTCTGATACCAACAATTTCTTGGTGCATCGATTTGTCTTTATTTTCTCTTTGTGAGCACTTTCCGCTTTGGCATTTTCCAGATTTATTGATCAAATTAACCAAAATAACGAAAAATGTAACTGGTCTTATAGAAACCTGACACTTGAAAAATACAAAAAACATTCGTTTACGCTCAGCGCTCAGCGCAATGACGCAAAGCAGCAGGATCATCACCTGGTCTTATAGAAGTTGGACAGAGTGTAGTAATTTTAACAATACGGATTCGATTAGTCAACGTTTAATAAGTATGAGCGAAAAGTTATGCTTTATGTTGCCATATCTGAGAAAGAGGTTTTCCAAACCGGTGCTTAAGCCCAGCGGTTTGGCCATTACACAAGAGGTGTACAAGAGCCAATGTAGAACAAACACATGTTTTGCTTTTCTTCAAAAATAAGTATTTGTGTTGTGTGTATTGGCTCAAAGAAGTTTCATCCTATTATGCCTGGAAACACACTCTTGGGATGTTGAATATCCAGTTTGTACCAAAAGTATTTGCTAAGTCGATTCAAAAGTTATACAACACGTCTGTTTCATAGCTTCGTCGAACAGGAGGTAACGAATCCTTTTTCTAATGTTCTTCAATGTTTTGCAGAATTAAGGAAATACATTAGTTGTCTTTTTCCGAACATACATTTTTTGTATAATCCGAAACATAGATTATCTTTTTGAAGTCGTTCCCCTCTGCTTTGAGCACACGATGTATTATGACATGTTCTTAGAATACAGTAGAATCCGAAGTATCAGGTTTCAAAAAAGCACTCATAGCATGGTGTATGTTTTGAAGACTAAAAGTGTGACTTTCGAAACCTTGTTTTATATTTTTAGGATTTAATATTTTTCAAATAGCGAAGTGTTGAATGAATATGGTGACAACAATCAAGGACTTTTCAGCATCAGTAATGGTCCATTTGAAAAAAAAAAAAATATTGACCTTCTTATGATACCAAAGATCTATCGGGACACTATTCCAACTATCCCTCATACATACTATCTGACACCTGTCTGAGCATACCTTTGAATTATTATTTCATAAAAAAATATTTCATCCCATAAGTACACACCTTGTATAGTACGATTTCCGGCGAATAAAAAATATATTACACCATAAACCTTTGCTCGGCACTACAGTTCAACACATAACCTAGCATTGGCACGAATGCAGGAGAAGCCGTAAACATTCAACGGATACTGCCACTCAGTACATCTGTATCTTCCAGTGAGTTCAATTTGCAGGAGTCCATCTTGTGTCCTGTCAGGGATTACTTTCGCTCCCCGGTCCTGATGGTGTGGGATGTTTTTCCTTCCATTATCCTCTGTGTACTTCCATTTTCCCCACTGTTTCTCCTTCTCCGAAATTCACGCACAGAGGCGACACGACAAGGAAAAAGATTTCAGATCCGTCCCCTGCCGAGCAACTTTTCACCGGACAACCGTTGTCGCCATGACCACAGACCAAATCGAGCAAGCTGGAAGTAATGGAAACTTGTTTTATTTGCAATTTATGACAGAGGATTGCGTGTGCGTGTGTTCATTATGATCCAGGTCGAGAGGTTCGCCAGCGGGACAGAATTGAACATGTAGCAGGCATCAACATGAGCAGCGGGACTATGTGTTGCAATTGCTGAAAGTCCCGAACGATACAGTCTTCCTTCGGGGGGATCAAAAAGACCCGAAGACAGAGGACCAGAGGCCATTGCGGATTGGGCAGGACGCACAGCACCATGTCATTCGGTGTTCATCTGTCCGAGTATCTCAATGTTCGTGGCTTCCGGGTAAAATCCGCTTTTTATTGTTATGATGTCATAATATTTTCATTTTGAGCCCCATAATAATGCTGATTGTTATCGTTACCAGCAGTGGAATGCGTCCCATTCCCTTTTGACACACAACGCCAATGGTGTGTAGTGACAGGAAAATTGCTGTGAAGCTCCAATTTCGAAATAGACTGCACACAGGCCGTATTAATTTTCAATTAACGAAGCAGTAAAATTGTTCCACAATAAAATTCACATTATCCCAAGCCCGCACTGACGTAACTGTGTGCTGGAATCGGAGCGAATTGGGAGGAGTCACTCCGACGTCTGAACCTTTCCAACAAAGGGCAGTCTGATTAAGTTTTAAAATCGATAGCTGGCACACCACTTTACCGACCGGATTACATAACACTCCCAGCTACTTTCCCGCACCACAGGGTCAAGTATGATCAAAAATTCGTTTAGTTTATACGGCCGAGACAAGTTTTTCACCGCTTCTGCCATCGATTTTCATCCAAATACGGCTGATCCTAATCATATCCTTACATTGTTCACGCCTATCGAAAGCTCGTTCAATGGCCCTTCTTAGAAGTCATCAAGCCTGCTTCCTGGACCACCCTCTCTTTCCCCGTAATGGTCAGGCTTCTCTACAACCAAAGGACACTCGTTATTAAAGCCGTAATTAGATTGTTTCGTGTCCGGGTCCCATTCCGGGTAGCAACAACAAACCGATTTCGCCAAAGCCGGGCGGAGAACATAGTTGTAAAACAAAAAGGCTTGTTGCTATATAAACGAAATTATGCCAACTGGAACGTAATAATTTTTATAATTTCCATGAAATGTTATTTTATGATTACGTTGTTGGTAACTGCTCAAATTATAGAAAATTTATGTGTACATAAAAAGAGCTGCCCGATAAGTCAAGCTGCATGAAAGGCACGAAAGCTCTGATAAAAAACCAATCAATGTCACCCCCTGTACATTTTATTGTAACACTCGCTTGTAAAATACAGCGGTTTGTTTTCGACGATGGTCATCTTAATGGCTTTCACAATTGTTTATTCTTTTTTTTTTTGACGTAGGACTACGTCTTACATTAAGGGTGCCAAATCAGAAAACAGGTCACGTTTTTAGGAAATAAAGTTAACGTTAATGACTATTTTTGCTGCGAAAGAATTTTAACGATTTGCATACCAATCGAATCGCAAATTTTCTAAGATTTGTTTGATATGCTATACATTACAATCCCGTAATCTGAATATGGTTTAAATTGATGAAAATTTGAAGTATTTCTATTTCCCCATACATTTGTTCTGTCCATTTTTGTGCTTTCCCGAACAGAGCTGTCAATAACGGGCAACTTATACAGCCGCTTAAATAGAAACAACGAAGGGGTATAGCAAAATGAGAATATTTGCGAAGTAAACTCCACCCTTGCATAGTAAGTAAGCTGTCGCTAGCGTATAAGTATTGCATCTCCTCTGAGGAAAATTCTCAGAATCTTTCTGTGTCCGAAACAACAAAGGTCGCTTATTCTGCTCGTTTCGTGTTTTATGTTTCCCCTCGAGTTGTGAACGCTAGCGAATATTTCACTTGAAGTGCATCTGGAAATGCAATGGACATAACCATCCGAGTCATGGTAAAGCAGGAGAAAAAAGAGAAGAGTGCAAATGATTATAGGTCGCTTCTAGCCATCAGTGTTTGGCTTTGTGTGTGTTGCTTGTTTTTGTTGCGCGAAACTTAGAACTTGTTCATTCCCTGTATACCACACCTTTGATACTTCTAGTTGTCATTCGTATTTACTCTCGTGCGTCGGCTCTGTTCTGATGTCATAAGCTTTGTTGAGGTTTTTGACCGAGAGTCGAGAAACGATTTTTCATAAACGGTCATTCTCGCGATGTTTCGTTTTAATCGCTGCAACTGTGTGCATCAGTTAGACGCAGTTGTTGAATGAGGATGTACTTAAGATGCCTCTCGTTATATTCAGTGCAACGCGTGAATTGCTATAATGAAATAAATTGCGACATATGACCAACTAGTGTATTGTTCTCGCAAAGGCAAGAAAGAATCGTTGCTTCTCGAAATGATTCTACAAAACCATGCAAGCCATTAAACCTCTCCAGGGTCCTCGGAACTTTTTTACTAATAAGTTATCTATCAAATTTCGACTCATTCGCAAATAATATCCGAAATGATAAACCAACAAATTTCAATAAAAAAATGCCAGAATGCCGATTTATGACAAAAAAAATGGGTGGGTTATATCTATAATATAACCGCAAGGTTGACGTGGGACTACCTAAGCTTAGCAATCATTTCAGTGAGCAGAAGATATGATGGCATTTCCTTCAATGCAATCTTGAATAACCGTACCCATTATTGTAATCCGTGTTAGGAAAACACTTTTCGGAGTGCAAAAAAAAACATGCGGGAGCAGAAGTACCACCGGCTTGCATGAATCAACAACTTCAACTTCTACAAAAGTACTCGCAGTTTGCATTTATTTGTAAAGCCCATTAACCAAGACATCTTGGTTGGAAGTCTGTGTTAGGGAAACTCGTTTCATTCGGAACAAAAATGCCCCTAACTCGTATGAATTTGCAATGCCAATTTCCTCAGACACCTTGGTTCCGATGTCTGTGTTGGGGAAACACATTTCAGTCGAAACAAAAATACCCCCGACCTGCATGAATTTGCAATGTCAATTTCCCTACGCTCCATGGATGTGTAGTCTGTGTTAGGGAAATACATATTAACCGGAACAAAAATACCGACGTTCATGTATTTGCAATGTCGATTTCTCCAAGGCTGCTTGGTTTTGAAGTCTGTGTTGGGGAAACCGTAAAGCGGGCCAATCAAAACGAGACAGTTAGGGCGTTTAGATAACGCTTAACACTTCACAGTTATTTAATTATTTATATAATGAAAAACAACATTTTATGTATTGCGATAGATGCGTAGAAATATTCCCTATCAATTGATGCAAACATCTTTCCGATCCAGTAGAAAATGTTCGAGTTATAATCATTCGAAATCTTGCATTTTTTCCTGCATGTTCAGTAATTATGTTTTCATTTTACCCCCATATATTCCGGTTAGACGTAGTCCCAAGTCAAAAATTTTCAAGATGACACTAGATCTCGACGTTTCAAGCAATTCAAGACATTTGGCATCAATTTTTTTTTTTCGAAAACCCCGATTTTCTTTATTCTTTGGGTGATTTTTCGATTTTCAAAAAACTTAAACTTTAACCGCGTTGCGCCACTCTTCTTTAAGTCCGATTGAGCTGAAATTCGGCATAGGGTGTTTTTTCGAGGTGGTGAGTATTTTGTGTAGGGTAACTTTGAAATTTTAGGGTCGATTTTTTCCCATACATTCATTCGCACCCTAGTGTACATGCATCGTCAAACATCTCTCCGTGCACAGTTTCATCCTGCGAAGGGTGGGAATATTTCGCTTTTCTCGAAAGCCTCTCAATATTTAGTTTCAAATTTCCACACCTGTACAGCAATGGTTTTATTTTTCACCCTCCCCCAATCGATAACTTGTACTCACATGTGCGACTGCTCCGATTATTACACCTTGTTGACGGAGAAAGTTTTACCCGGGAAAGATAGAGAACGGAGCCGCCCAGGGGAAAAAGTCGGAACGAAACTTCCGCCCTTGCCGGCAATAGAAGTTTAACGATAAAATACAACATCGCTCGGGAAAAGTTCAATCAAAGTTGAGCCTTCGGTGCTAGTTCCGGGTAGGTGTACGTTAGTTTTAAACGGATCGTTTCGGGGGCTTGAAGGCTTGAATGCTTGCTGGAAGGGGGAATGTTTCCCCGCATCGGAAGGTCACCAAGAGTCATGGTTTTTATCATCTTCTCTTGAAGTTTCCCCTCTCAATCGTTCGCTCGATTCCATCGGTTGCGCAGGGGTTAATGGAAGAGATTTCACTCTCACATGAATATAAATCAAGTGGTGAACAACAGCGCACTCGAATAGACCGGCTTGTTAACTCTTGTTTTTGGGGGGGCCATAAACGGTTATGGGAGGTCTTTCTGCCCGAGTGCGCGAGACACAAAGTCGCTGCGATAGATAACGACAGCAGATAAAAGTTTTCGGGGTTAAACGAGAAGTTTCCGCCATCCGCAAACAGTGCACTTCACTTGCTTGTGGAGATTGCGTGCCAACAATAACGAATTTTGACCGATATCTGAACTGTTCGTCATAATGGATCACACGTTATGAATCTGCTGATCTGTTGATGAACACAAAAAAAAACTTTTATTGAACCGTTAATAGAAAATCCTAAAAGTTTCACGTCCCGTGTTCGTGGTATTTCAATAAATCCATTTTTTATGAGTTGGTTAATTTTTTTCTCGGATTGGGATGCTGCGAAGCGTTCTCGGGCTAAAGGGGAATTTTGTTGGAAGGTACAAAAAAACTGGCGTTATCCTGTATTATTGGTTGTTATACACAATGTCACTCCATACTTTATCGTGAACCTTGCAACCTCCTGATAAGCCTCATACATGATGGATTCCTTCGTAACAGCGAATGGGGAAAAAATCCCCCCTTCAGTAAATTCCAAGGACATCCGAGTCAACTTCGTCACACAATGAAAAATAGGAATCAATTTGAATTCCTAATGCATGATATCAACAATGTATCAGTCGGCGCTAGCAAAAATGATCGATGCGTTGCCAATAATTCACCGAGCGAGCGATATACAGTTCCACTTGATTTGGCCGGATACGACAAGCCAGGCGTTGCCACCAGAATCTTCGACATCCGATCCGTCTCAATAATGGTTCCGCCAGATCCCCAATTTCCACGCCACACGCGCGGCGGCAAAGGCGTGAAATATGCGGGGAACTTTTCTGTCATTCGCCATCAGGCAGAAAACGAATTCATTATATACTCTCTGCCGCCCGGCATTTTCCGCACCGACGAGGGCTTGAAATGTATATTCCATCCCACCTTTGACGCCACACGGGGAGGGCTGCTACTGCTGCTGGGCGTGTCCACCATTTGAACGATTCGGGTCGGAATGTTCCTTGGAATTCGCCCCGTTGCTTTCACTTCACTTTCTTTTTTTTCTCATCCTGCCTCCTGCCAACCTCAACCCCAACCACCACCAGCTACCCTACATTTCCCATTCGCAGCTTCAAAAAGCATAAAAGCATGGTAGGAGGAGGAGGAGGAGGAGCGGAAAATGGACCACCTTTATTTTAGAGACGCCCAAATGCAGCATTATAACGCGGCCATTCCTTCGATGGAGCGCTCGTCGTCATGGCTGTTGTGCTTTTTTTTTCTCTCGTTCCTTTCACGTCGCCCCAACGCCTGGATTATGTTATCAAATTTTACGATTATAACTTTGTCTATAAGGAAACATTCATTCAGGAGATACAGAAAAAAACGACGAAACGAACGGAAAGACATTGTGAAGTGTGTTTGGTGTTGGGAGGGGGGGGGGTGTGGTTGAGTAAAAGTAAAAGCTTCTTCGAGATGCTGGTTTGGCAGTTTCGGCGAAATCTTTGCCTATGCGTCGCCGGCTTCAGCTTAAACTAGTCAAGGACAAATGAAATTTTTATGAAATTATCTGATAACAAAATTTCCCATACATTTGGACGATTTTCATCTAGCTTTTTGTTGGCGTTGAGTCGTTTTGCCCTGTACAGTGTTCCAGTGCTCTCTGAATCCGAGTTAGGATGGCCCCTAGATGGTCGTTTCGGGTGGATATCGATGTCCCCCCTTCCCTGCAGACAAAAACGAAGGGCGGATAATTACAGCACTACGATATGCGGGCTGGGCACAAAAAGTGCCGGAGATGAGATGAGTCCATGGTCGAGAAACCTTGACGCTAGTGTCCTCTTGTTTCATGACATACATCAAAACGAGGCGCTTAATAGACAAACCGCCTTTGAGATAGATGCTACACATTGCACGATAAATCCATTCCAAGATTTGCCCTCCCCCCCAAAAAAAAAAAACAATATAATTTCAGCATCGCGTTTGTAAGAAAACATGCAGTTGTACATGTTTCTATGGTTCGTACTGTAATTAATTAATATGCTGTTCACGTTCTTGTAGTTACAGTTCAGAGTTGTCACCTCTATAACATTGTGTTATTGCGATCTTCATGGATATGGGTCATGACAGTTATACGTTATCTCAGAAAAGTTCCGGGAATTGATAATTGGAAAATCGCTCAAGGAGAATTTTATTTTGTTGCCGTAGGACTACTTCTTTTAGAAAAGATGCCAAATCAGAAAATATGTCACGTTTTTATGAAATAAAGTTAACGTTAAAAACTATTTTTGTAACGAACGGATTTTGAGATTTACATACCAAACCAGTGTTGGAAAAAATCATCTTCCCTAAGATCAAATGCATAGATTTTCGGGCTAGGTTGCATCAAAAACCTATATATTCGAAACGAAAATTAAAATGACAGATCCAGGCAACCAGTAAATATGAGCAAATGAACTTTTTCCTTCAATATGTTTTGATGTTTATTTTTTCCACCCAGTGTTATTTTCATCTTGATTATCGGAACTGAATTTCATTTCAGCCAAATGAATATCAGCTGTTGTTAACTTCTAACCTGAGGCTGCTGTGTGCGGTTGGGTTTTGCAGCTGCCGGATGCCGTATTCGGAAATACCTTATGAAATTCCCGATGTCGCAAATGACTTGACGGTAGCTACAACCACTCGTTGTATCCATTCTGCATATGCCGTTGCTACCGTCCCGCCAAATAAAATGTATTTTGAACTTAAATTCACTGTCAGAACGAATATCGTTTTGGATGTGATGAATATCAATTTGTTGCTTTTGATATCCAATATGAACCCCACTCAATGTCGCATTCATTCATTACAGCAAATTTGTTCATGCAAATTTGTCAACAGCGATATGAACAAAATGAACTCGTTTGTTATTGTCATCAATATAACGAGGGCAGTGTGTTTCAAGCTGGAAAAAAGGCATCTACACTGAAATAAAATCATGTTCGTTACTCGTGAATATTTGTTGATATTCTAAGACACTGTACCAAACTAATCGGGATTTCCCTTTTATCTGTTATATTTGCTATTACGGGTGTTCAATTAAAAATGAGAATTTATTCAGTGATATGGTCGGGGTTCTGCCAGAACGAACCAAGCGCCGGAAAAATTATTTTGAGATATTTCAATTTGAAGTTTGGTCTCCCTCTAATTGACCGTGGTTGATCATATCTATTATTTTATCGCTCAAGTCTTATCAATGCCCTAAACTAATGAATGAGAGGTGTGATAACTGCTAACTGCTACTTGCCTAATTATTTTCTAGCTTTTAGTACATTATTATGTTTAATCACTATTAAACCGTTTAACTTAAAATTTTTTTTTCTTATTTTATTTATTAATAACATAACAGTTGCTCTTCAGAAAAAAGTCAGAGAATGTTGACAAAGGGGTCGTGCTCAGCCGTACGGCGCAACTTAATGGAGATGCTCTCACACACTGACATCCTTCTTCCGGATTCAATTCCGTATCCTCGCGGTCACCTGCTTGATGTTCGTGGCCCGCCAATTTTTCATGTACACCAGGGCACTGAGGGAGCCGAGGGAGCTGTTTTTTCTCGAGGTACGCCAACGTCTTCTTGGTGTAATGGGAAGACGTACTTCCCATCAGAATGATGCTCCTCTAAGAACGGATCCAGAATCTTCTCCAGACACTCCTTCTGGTACACCTTCTGGTTGATGGCAAGTCCGCTCGGCTTGTTAAACCAGAGCTTTGAAAGACCTTTGTAGGAGATTGCAATACACGGCATAACTTGCTTCTCAAACTTTTGCTTGCAATTGTACTTCACGCCGAGGGTGTGAACGCCTGAATGTGGGACTTTGACAGCGGAAATAACTCTCGTCGTCCAGCACGAACGACGGCGATAATTCTCCGTCATCCACCGGCACTGAGATTTCACGGTTGTTATCTGCTCGTTCGTGTCCTCAGGGGATCTAGTCTTCTTTCGACAGACAAACCCCCTTCTGCCTGTGGGTTCTGTGGATGTAGGAATGGGAGAAACGAAATTTTCGGCCGACGTCACGCAACCTCGTACCGTCCTTGTTTTCGAACAGCTTTTTCAGAGATTCCTTCTTCTTTTTCATCATGATCTTCGCCGGATGGCCACTACCGATCTTCCGCTCGACGTTCCGAGATGCCCGGATCCGGTAAACAGTGTTCACCGGCACGTTTTCGTCCCGAAAGTGGTCTACTGTAAACTTTTTTCCTTGACTTTCACGCGTTTCGAAGCGGAGCGCTTGTTTTTTCGACGCCATTTTTGATCGAACTGATAGCACTCGAGCGAAAATAAACGAGCAACCTGTTTCTAGGGAGCCCAGAGAGTAATACTCTCGGAGAGAAAAAAAAAATTACGCTCTCTACTTTTGACAAAGGACTATGTCTTTGATTTCTATATAGCGGGTTACTCTACGAAAAATGTAACGATTCATAAAGAGTTTTCAAACGCATATTACTCAAAATCGTTATTGCGACATATGTTGTGTTGTATACCATTAGACAGGAAATTTATCCAGGATTTTTGCCTAAAACATGAACAGTGAATATAGTAAAAAAAAAGTTAACAATTTGAAAATATAAATGGGTATGTTTTTTTCGATTTTATTAGTCATTCGGTTTCTCCCACAACGCAGCAAGCAATATTTTTGCGCTAGCTCACAATGTGATTAGATGCGTATTATGAATTATTCTCGATTTGCAGATAATAGGTATTTGTCAGTTATCAGAATCAACGGAGGGATGATCTAGGAATGATCTTGAAGATGATATTGGATGATTCCACTCTATACTCCCCAATGATTTGACGAGAGCCTGGCTCAAAAGGTAAAACGTTGATAGAGATTCTATTATGTTGAAGTTCAGGTTGTTGTCCAATCAATCAATTCAAGTTTTATCGTGTAGGTCCTGCTAACAACTAACCATTTATGGATTTGTGGTCCAGGATGTCATTATATCGAGCCATGTTGTTTGGTTATGTAAAAAATGCAATCAATAAATTTAACTGGCTCCTGATTTAGAATTAGAAAGAGTATACTCACGCGAATTTTTCAGGGCTTCCATTTGATGTATCAACAAAGAAAAAAATATAGATTTTAACAAAGAAAAAACTTAATTCAAATACAATTGCTACACACAATCACAGTCTTATGTCAAGATCCTGTCCGTGTCCCTAGGCCCAGACCCGTTACCTGGTGTTTAAATGGCTTAAATTGATGAAAACTATAAGCAGTTCCTTTTTCTCATACATTTTTTCTGGTTTTTTGTAAGCTTACCTACCCGTGCCGTTGATAACGAGCAACTTATGTAGTCGCGGTAGGACCAAGGGGAATATTTGCGAGAGCTTAAGCTTAGGTACACTATACATTTCGTAGTTGCTCTCCGTGATTGACATGAACCAGCGAAATTGTACAAAGAACACACTGAATGACGCCTGGAAGTAACATACCATTCTCTATGTGCAAGTTTCTTTGATTCAAACTTTCAACAGTCAAAAACGAAATTTCTTTCGACTTGCACTGTGGTCACGCGTATTCTAGAGCCAGAATACGTTCAAGGCGCGTTATCCGGCATAGAAATCTCAACCTAGTACTACTGATAAAAATGACGCCAGTAATTCCTACGTTGAGAAGGCAAAAGTTCCACTGGGAACGTTAGTGCCATCCAAGAAAAAGAAGAAGATACACACATCCAAGACATATTTGGATGATATATGATGCATATAACTGGCATATACACGCAAAAGTGGAGGCGATATACGTATATGCCATTTTTATACGCATATAAAGCCGTATATAACGATATACGATGCTTTTTACACTGATATGCGATTTGACTCGACATTGATATATGAAATGCATAGAATGTGCGTATATAATCCTGCATATCGCGATACTAGGATGATTATTATGTCGATATACGACTTAATCCATCAATGATATAGGAAATCGTGCTATAGCATTTTATATGATTTCAGATACTTTCAGATTTTATACGAATGATTGATACTGTTATCTGATACGAACTTATATGCGACCTAGCATATGCAAAAGTTAAACGATTTAATGTAAACTGGCCCAATACAATTTTTCACAGTACTGCATTGATTTAATTAATATGTTCAGGCGAATCACAAATTGCATCAGTCTGATATGGTTTAATCTGTAGTGATAAATAAAAAAGTGGTTTTCGTTAAATGTACACAATGTATCCTTTGATCGACATTGTAGGGGAATGCGGTTAAAATGAACACCCTAAGGAATATGCCCATTCACTGCGTCCACATGCCGCTACAATCTTCGTTCTTTGAAGAATATTATAGTTTAACCAATTGTTGTTTCAGATATCAAACGGTTTTTATTATAAAACATAAAAATAGTACAAATTACTTTCAAAGAAAAATAGTTGTAAAATCGAACATTTTTTTAAAAATTATACCTTGGCGGTGGTGAAATGAACACCTGTACATATCATGTTAAATGGGTTAGATTTATATGTTGTTTCATGTCCCAATTTGTTTGAATTATTATTGAGAAAGTAGGTATATCCATGAAATAATCTGGGTCTATTCACCTAGAGTATTAATTAGAATTTTCTCATGCGTAAGAAAACGTAAGAAACGTAAGTAAGAAACACATAACGATTCACATATTGAGGTTTGGTTTTGTTTGGTGTGGCATGGTTAACCAGGGTCAAAGCCACAAAAATAACACCTAGAAGGACACATGTGAAAAGGTATATCAGCTCGAGAAAACATAACATTGTAAGTCGTTATCCGGTGGTGGCCCATTTTGTCCCAAACAACAAAGTAATTACGAATGCAAATTGTTTGCTGAAATCAAACAAACTATCTTTTTATCTCTAATCGAATTAGTGAACAGACGTCCAAACTGATAATTTGTCGATGATATCATGTCGAATCACTTGAATTTCACGAGAAATTCCTTAAATACGATGCGCGCAAAATTACAAATTTCTGTTTTATTTATTCTTTTTTTTCTACATTTGACAGTTTCACGTATAAAGGGTGTCTTAAATAGCTCCTATGTTCTAACAATAGAATAACCAAGAAGTATCAATTGGTTTTGAGTTGAATTATCGGGATTTGAGCACCGGTTCATTTTACCAACCCTGTTCATTTTAACCGCATTTCCTCTATAGGATTTTGATTCGATGTCACGTTATATGCAACTTCGAATATGCCAAGTTATGCGATTTCATGTTTGTTGGGGTATGTAAAATCAATGCCGGATTCAAATCCTTACCAGAGGTTAGTCTATTTTACTCGATAACATAAGTGAATGTCTCATATCTGAAGACTGTGGTGAGAAAAGCGCTAATTAAATATTTTTTTTGTTGCCATAGAGCAATACGGAGGTAAAAGTTTTGATATAATTGTACGTCCTTTTTCACCGGGTAAATGTAGCCGATATTCGGCTTACGAATCATGATGCTGCTTGACATACATGTTTACCAATTTATCCTTGTAGACTAAATCAATAATTAGCACGGTAGAAAATGACTAGAATGGTTGCATTTATCAAAAACTTCGATATATTCACTATTTATTTTTCTCAGTGTTGTTTTTATTTTGAGCTTCCATATTTTTCAATTAATATTTTTTAAGTGCATCCATGGGCTGTGCCCAGTGTTGTCACATACACAGATTTTTCTGTAATGATACAGATAATCAGCATTTTTGTTTACCAAGAATCTGTGTATACAGATTGCAGATTGTTGAATATCCATGCAGATTTAATACCGATTTTGTAATAGGAGAACCTAATAATTTAATTTTCTTGTCATTCCCCTCTCATCCACAGCTGTTGAGCGTATTTTCGCGCTATATAATGCGAGCAGAACAATGTTCGGAACGGTGTCGCTAAAGATGCGTTCAACGCAATTATCAAATGTAAATCATTTGTTAAAATCCGAGGGGGTGCCTCAGTACAGTTGTCAAACGACATCAAAGATCAATTCTGCAAAACCATGTATAAACATTACGAAGAAAGAGAACATCAAATGAATTTTTATAACGTGAAACGAAACAAAATAAACTCTTTCCGTCGGTTTCCCTAAAATACATATTAATTTGTTTTTTATTTTTTATTTGGCATAATTTTCTTTGCATCTAAAACACTCAATCTAAGACATTTCACATTTTTCATCAAATTAGACCTCTGTGCAAGAATAATTGCATAGTAAACTTTTCGCTTAGGCCTGAGTATTGGAAAATAGTATTATTCAGAAAACTACTGACAAGCTATACCAGTAATAACGAAAAAATCTGTATAATCAAAATATATACACTAAGGTGCCAGAGTGGCGCAAAGTGCTCAACATTTGAGTTTTTTGAAAATCAAAAAATAACCCAAGGGGGGAGTGAAGGAAATCAGGGGCTTTCGAGATAAAAATGTTGATGCCAAATGTCTTAAAATTGCATGAAACGTCGATATCTAGTGTCATCTCGAGGAAATTTCTTCGTCAAAAATCGGCACTCTAGGACTTTTTTTTCGAAATACGAGACGAAACGTATGGTTTTCAGTGCCAATAAAAATAGTTATCTTGATTTTTCATTCGAAACTTGTTGCGAAATGTTAATTTGCACGATATTATACCCTATACAAAATATTAGCTCATTCGAACTTCATTTATTAGTGTTGCAGACGTTAAAATTTGAGTTTTTTTGAAAACTGAAAAATCACCGGAAATTGGGGTTTTCAAAACCATTTTTTGATGCCAAATATCTTAAAATTGCATGACACGTCGATATTTATAGTTATCTCAAAAAAGATTTTATTTGACGTAGGATTACGTCTTTCGGGAACATATTAGGGTACAAATTGAAAATCGAGAATCGAGCATATCGCGAAAATTGTCCATTTTCAAACGCTTATTGCTCAGTCATTTCATGATGGATTGATGAAATTTTTGCGTCAATCGATTTCGACACTCCATAACAATTTCTTGACGTGGGACTACGTCTAACCGGAGTATATGGGGGGTAAAATGAAAACATAAACACAGAACATGCAGGAAAAAATGAAAGATTCTAAATGCTTATAACACGAACATTTTTTACTGGATTGGAAAGATAATTGCATCAATTGATTCGGAATATTTCTACGCTTCTATCGCAATGATTAAAATGTTATTTTTCATTAGATAAACAATTGAATAACTGTGAAATGTCAAGCGTTATCTAAACGCCCTAACTGCCTAGTTTTGATTGGCCCGATTTACGGTTTCCCGAACACAGACTTCAAAATCAATGTACCTGTGGGAATCCGCTTAGTAAATATGCAAGTCGGGAGTATTTTTGTTTCCCTAACACGGACTTCAAAATCAATGTGCCTGGGGGAATCCGCTTTGCAAACACATGAAAACAGTCGAGGGTATTTTTTTCCGACTGAACTGTGTTTCCCTAACACAGACTGCAAATCCATGGAGCGTAGGGAAATTGGTATTGCAAATACATGCAAGTCGGGGAAATTTTTGTTCCTGCTGAAATGTGTTTCCCCAACACAAACTTCAGAACCAAGGTATCTGGGGAAATTGGCATTACAAATTCATGCAATTCAGGGGCATTTTTATTCCGACTGAAATGTGTTTACCTATTACAGACTTCTAAACGAAGGTGTCTGGGGAACTCGGAATTGCAAATACATGCAAATCGGGGGCATTTTTGTTCCGACTGAAATGTGTTTGGCTAACACAGAGTTCAAAATCAAGATGTCATCATACCAAACGTAAAAGGACTGTCATTAAATTTACTTGTAACGAAGAACATAATCTATCCAAATGCATGAATTAACCTCACATGGCGTTATACAATCTTTTCACTCACAAAGCAAATATATTGAATTCAATTGAATTCGGAAATTGTTTCATTCAATCAAAAATTAAATCAATACAAACAAATGATTGCTAAGCTAAGGTAGTCTCACGTCAACCTTGCGGTTATATCATAGATATGACCCACCCATTTTATAATGAATAAAATAATATATATCATTAAACTAACTATCAAACAATTGAAAAATCTCAACCCCTATCCTAACGGAAATATCCACTTCTGATTGGTCGAAATTGACGACACATGCGGCGGTTCCCTAACAGAGACATCAAAACCAAGCTGCCTAGGGGAAATCGGCATTGCAAATACATGAAAGTCGGGGGCATTTTTATATTGCAAGTAAGGAGAGTGATACGAATGATACTAGCAAATAAAATTTAAATTTGGAACTTTAATGTTGGTTGCTTCGTGAAACTCCATATCAATGTCCGATCGTGGATTGTGAAAAATTTAGCACAAGGGTAGGTGTAAAATTGTATACGATAGCCGTTGTGTTAACCCTTTCCCGTACAACATAGAGTCTCACTACATATAGTACATATAGTATTAGGTGTACATATAGTGTTAGGTATTGTTAGTCCAATTAAAATTCGCATTGGGTTGAATAAACAATCAGAAAGAAAAAATTATAAAAGAAAATTACCTTTCCCATTTCAAATATATTTTCGCTATATTAAAGTAACATGTTTTTACTGGTAAGAAAAATTGATAATTGTGTTCGGTATTAATAATTATCTTATATTACATTGGTGATTTTTTTTCTTTATTTCATCAATACATATCACAAGAGGCATCTCGTCTGGGATTATAGAGGGCGGTTCTCATCATATCTCGTTCCACTTCGGTATCCTTTATCTGATACGCACCATCCAACGACTGTTTATCATCCTTCTGTCAACATCACCAGTTAAACACTGATGGAATGAACAAATACCCAACAACCAAACAAAACGGCCCTTTTCAGGTCCACCTAATCATTATCAAAGAGTTTAACGATGTAATTATCCAAAATCAACAGATAACCTAACGGAATCCTACGTTAATTATGCGGTCGTGTCTCGGACACAACCCTCCTGTGACTTTTTGTCAAAAATCGACTTTTCAGTCGGAAAAACGAACAAGCGTTAAAAAAATTTTTTTTTTGATATTTTTTTCCGAGATAACAGTAAATCTCGACGAGTAATGCAATTTTGAGACATTTGGCATTTGGCTCAAACCTTGACCGCTTTGAGCAACTCTCCCTTAAGTCCGATTGAGCTGATAATTGGCATAGGGTGTTTTTTCGAGGTAGAGAACATTTTCTATGTGGTAACCTTTTGAAATTAGAGATGTCCATTTTCATTGGCACCCTAATATACACTTTAATGCAAGTATGCAATTATTACTTCGTACTTGATTCTAACGCAAAAATCTTACCAGGTACAAAATCCGCAATACAGATTTTCTATTTTCTCTACAGATAAAAAAAAGATTTTTTATCTTGGAAATATAGATTTCAATGTGACAACATTGGTTGTGCCTTCCGCCCAGTTAGCGGACAAGTTTTAATTTGAATATTTAAATATGTATGTTTTTTTTTATTAATTCGTTTATTTTTACAGGCTCAGTTACTTAAGTTTAAAGGAGCCGAATTCTTAAATATAATTTTAAAACTATATATATAAACAATTGTCTTAGATCTATGGTTAGTAAGGTGGAAAACCGATTACTCGCGGTGTACTCGAGTTTAGGAGGGTGACATATTTTTAGGAGAAGGATGGGATATAAGGAAATTGTAACAATGTTGATGAACACTCATTTCTTAAATCTATTCGTATATCTATAGTGTATTTACATTTCAACTTATTCTACTATTTATAGCAAGGGGACGAATTACCCGCAAAGGAAGGAAAGGAGGGTATAAGGATGTAGGGACAATCACACACGAAGATCTATAGCTTTAAGGAAAACATATATATGGGACATGTAATCAAGGTCTAACCGTGCCAACACATCTCTCACCGGCACATTGGGCTGCCTTTCTCTAGCCCGAAGGGAGTTTTCTAAATTCGATCTGGCAACAAGATACACCTCACACGACCAAACAACGTGTTCGATGTCGTGGTAACCTCGGCCACAAATGCAGAGATTGCTACCGGCCAGATTGAAACGAAAGAGTAACGCGTCTAACGAACAGTGATTGGACATGAGTCGGGAGAAGGTGCGAATAAAGTCCCGACTCAGGTCCAGACTTTTGAACCATGGTTTGAGGCTAACCTTAGGGATAATCGAGTGAAACCACCGGCCCAATTCATCTTCGTTCCATTTGCGTTGCCAGTTAGCGATGGTATTTTTACGGACTAAAGAATAAAATTCATTGAAGGCGATTTGACGCTGATAAATGTCGCCTTCAATTGCACCAACATTTGCTAATGCGTCAGCCCTCTCGTTACCCGGAATTGAGCAATGTGAAGGGACCCAGACAAAGGTAATGACATAACAGCGTCTGGTTAAAGCACTCAAAATTTCTCGTATTCTCTCAAGGAAGTACGGCGAGTGCTTTTCCGGCCTCACTGAACGGATAACTTCGACAGAGCTAAGACTATCCGTTACAATGTAATAGTGTTCAACAGGTCGTGAGGCGACGCTGTCCAGCGCCCAATGAATTGCTGCCAATTCAGCAATATACACTGAGCAAGGATTCTGAAGACTGTGTGAGGTGCTAAAAAATTCGTTGAACACTCCAAATCCTGTGGACTCGTTTATAGTGGACCCAAAATATGTATGTTCTATGCTGTCAATTTCCAGTAAAACTACTTGCGCCAACAATTCAGGGATTCTAGCGCTAAAGGAGCAAAGTTGAAAACCATTTCGAAGGTAAAGTCTGGATCCTCTTGAAAATTCGTGCTCCTTATGAAACATGAATTACTGGAAGCCACCCACTGCTGATTCAGATATCAATTCATGTGCTGAATAGCTGAACCGTGGAAAGTATTTTTGATGTTACATGAACTCGCCATCTGCAGATCTCTGCTAGTGATAAGCTTTCATGTTTAACCACGTGCAACACGAAAAAACCTACTCAACGTCGTTCATTGGATAAAAAAAAAAAGTTAAAATTTAATAAAAGCGTAAAAATGCTCCCTTGGCATGAAATTCATCAACAGACAACAGTTACGAGCGGATGAGGAGACGCACCCAACAGCGTCAGAATCTCCAGCACCACTGACTGTTGACGCCTGACTGGTTCAAGGCATCCTAGTAGTGATCCGTGCGAGCACTTCCTAGACCAGTTGCCTGCCTGCGGCTATGACGTCTCAAATGGTCTCAAATGTAGGCCATATTTGCAGCACTCTCTTCCTGCTGCCTCACAGTAGTAATGAGTCTCTGACAAACTAACTGGGAGCATGGTAGTGGCATGAAAGGAACATTGGCGAGGAGACGGGAATTCGGGAAAATGTTAATTTCGAGCCGTTCTGGTTTCTTGCCCTTCCGGGAGGGTTTTCTGCTGTATGTAAATAGCCACCGCAGTCGGAGTCGGACTTCTTGGGAGATTACAAGGAAAGTTGCCAACTTTGAGCATGTCCTCCGGGGGGAAGAGGAAATGGAAACGGTTGTAGATGTGTTGGGTGAGTTGTTTTTCGACATCAAACATGCAGCGAAAGGGGTTTACGGGTGGATATGGCATTATGTGATTCCTTGTTTGTCGTCGCCTAGTTGGATTATTGTACCATCAAATAGTATTTTCATAACAAGTTCATTTTATTCAGAGTGGAGTTTTTTTTCTCACTATGACACCTATTTTCTCGCACCATTCGTTAGCAACACCGTGAGCCGTGGCCGTATGATTGATGGTAAATTAAATGGAATTAGTAAACTGGAAAACATGGTTGCGTCTGTGCTGGTCAGGGATCAAAAATAATTATTTTTCCACTTCGCCAAGCATTCGAGCGGCCACTCGAACGCGTTTGGGTGGAATAAACGATCCGATCGAATAGAGGAGGTATTGGTAATGATACGTGGATGTGATTTTTTTTTTACATTTACATAATCACATCTCAACTGAGAATTTCTAGGTGGAATATGGTGAAAAGGTATAAATATAAAGTTTTCCATGATCCTCTCCACAATGCATGTGTTTTCGAATAAAGAAAGAATTCGCTATTTAAATCTATTTTTATGCATACTATTTTGAATACGCATTTTTTTTGTTGATGCTATGATACTCGGAAGTTATCAGATCAAAATATGTATCTTTAAAAAAAAGGTACAGTCATAACTCGATATAAGGCAACCTCGATATAAAGAACCTCGATATAACGAAACTCGATATAACGTAACTTTTTAAGATGTAAAAATAAACAATACAGAGATAGTTTTTGGATTGTAAATTATTTCGAATAAATGTTTCTAGTAAGTTTTAAAACAAATAAGTACCGTAAAATGAGGTAGCTTTGGTAGTTTTCGTTTTGGATCTCAATTTTATTTTTTGATAAAAAAGAGCTTGTGGAAAAGCGATGTATGGATTGTTTTGTACATTGCTTTTGAGAACTTGTCCACGACAATTTCCTTTATGAAATACGCATGCTTTCAACGTGATATTCTTGGGCGGACTTTCCACATGGTATTATTATGAATTTTTTTGAACTTTTAGCATAACTTTGAACATTTTTCAAGATCAAATTCCGAGGAATTTCCATTTGGATATGAAGTAAGTCAAACATAGAAACTATAAAATCATCATTGATACTAGAGATGAAACGGATATCCGGCCTATCCGGTCAATATTTGCTATGCGGATGTTGAAGAAAAAAACCACAATTTCTCATAACATATATAACGGACGGCGCCAGTGGTTGTGTGGTTATCGTAACAGCTTCATAACCCGATCGACCTGGGTTCCCAGCTGACGTCGTTGAGATTTTCTGAGGCGAAAAATCTCTGGTTACGTCTTCCTACGGAAGGGAAGTAAAAGAAGTTGGCTTGGCTCATAAGTTGTTGAGTCTGATAGGTAGGAACAGGTGTAGTCGCCTCCCTGATGTCGGTGATTGGCATTGAAGTGGCGGAAATAGGTCGACAAAAATTAGCGAAGATAAAAAAAACAGCATATAATCATAACAAAATAACTCATTAGCTAGCTAGCATAGCATAGCAAAACCATTTATCCATAATTAAAAATAAGGTTTGATTACTGAAATGTCATATTTTTTTTTTAAATTAAATTAATATTTACTCATAATATTAATTTATCAATAGTACTCAAAATTACCCAGTGGTTATTATTATGATGAAGAAAAAGTTGATGATGACAACCGATTACGCTTTGCTTCGTAAACCAGGCTAACTTTAGAGAACAGTCTTCGCTGTAATACTACTGCAAGGAACTTAAAGATAAACTCTAGAAATCCTTGCCCTCGATTGACTGGTTAGATTTCAATGACCACCAAATTCAGAATCGATCGCAAACGTGATTCACATTTCGTCGATTTCGTTAGCAACGGGATTTTTTTTTATTTCTGAACGCAACTTTTTTTCATTTGCCACTTCGTTGAAACAGTCCTAAAAGGTGTTTCGTGAGTTTCGTATATAAGGTTTGATCCAGTTTCGTCTCTTTTGTTTCATTTACAAGTCTTGGAGATGACGATGAGCTGATACTTTCAGAATATTCGTCGCAAAATATTTTATGTACTCCAATAACATTGCCAGCAAGACTGTCAAACTCAGGGACCTCAATTGACCATCTTTGTGTTGTTATAGAATAACTACGTCCACGCAACCATCATCAGCTATGGAGATCGATCCACGGTGGAACAAAGATCGATTCATCCATACAACTACTCTGCTCTGCAAGAAATAACGGGCTGCTGTTCTATAAATAACCCAACAATGATCAATATCAACTGCCTCCGTTGTCCGGTCAGCTCAACAATGGAAGAACAGATAGAATACCATTACGCCTAAGTGGCTACTACATAGAAATTTACCATAATGTAATGGAACAGAAAACCTAACGCCGAAATGGCTACTACTACTACTGTGTAATTTGTAATTTTATAGAAACATAAAAATATGTACATGTACACGATATAAACCTGGTTCTGTTACAGATAAAATGCTAATGAGTCTGATAAATGAATAAATGGGATAAAAAAAAATTCTGATCTTCTCCTAAGAAGTTGAATCCTTATCAGAAAAAAATCCTGTTGAAGATTTCTTGCAGAAAACTTGAATCTCTATTAAAGGATATCCACGGAAACGAAAAATTGATTCATAGTTCTCTATTTCTATGTAAAAATGTGTATATTTCTTCTAAAATGTAATCGTTTATTCGCTTCCTGCACAAATGTAGTGTCATCCAGTTTCGAATTCACAAATAAAAAACCAAATATCCGACTGCCAGATATCCGGCTATCAGGCCTAACTACCATTCGTTTGATCACTGATTAATACAAATTTCAACTAAATTTTTTCAGGCTTTTCCCTCTATCATGTTTGTCTACGAAAATTGGGCATAAGAAAGGTTTATAAACACTGCTGGGTGATAGAAAATTAGTTTTTGCGCATTTTTGAGTAATCATGAACAGTTTTGCATCAATCGAAAAAAAATTTTTTTTTTGCTTCGATATAATGTAACTCGATATAACGTAACGAGAAAAAAATAAAGTTGCCTTATATCGAGGTATAACTGTACAATAATTTGGGAGGCTTAAATATGAGGATGCCTTGCGCAGTTCTGTTACTCAAGAAGTAATGAATGTTCTAACATATTTTTTCCACACATGATTGGATATTCCATTATTCAAAGGTTGCATGTCTATAATATGAATGGCCTGATGTGTTGGTTTGAAGTAAGCTTGGGGATACCCAGCTGTCCTGGGCTCCGAAACGATCGCATTAGCAGATCGTTATCAAGAATCTAGAAAAGCGGGAGCTCTCTTGCAAATTCACGTCTGATGTACTCGATGGGAATTTTTTTCAGTTGTGGAAAGTCACCATTTGCATTTTTTGTGCTTTCGTCCGAATTTTTGGGATCTAATAAAATCGGTGAAGTGAATGAAAAAGAACCGTTCTACTATTTTATCGTTTAACATCGTCTGAATTTGTGTTTGCATTTCCGCATTTTGAGTGTGTATGCTTTTATAATTTAGGATATAAACAGGCATCCGGTCTTTAAAATAATATTTTGACTGTAAAAATTGTTTGTCGATAGTTCCTCAGTTGATAAACTAGAATTGGCTTTTAATAATTTTTCAGAGATTTTGTTTTGCAGAATGTGGAACCATATCAACATTGATTTGCGATATTATGTGTTTAGTTCTTTCTGTATAATTGTTGTTACTCGTTGGTTAATTTTCAACTTCAATGTCTTTATCTAGTAGTTAAAGATAAGGTTTGGTATTTAGTATTAGTACAGGTCGGACTCGATTATCCGGAGTATTGATTTTTTTTATCACTCCGGATAATAGAATCCTCCGAATAATCGAATCATTAAAAAACGAATATTCTCTCGGTAACGTAATATAATTATGATTTGTCCTTATTTATTAAACGATTTTATCTAGCATCATTTCATTTGATACCAATATTGAGGATTGCAAAAAAATGCATAGTCGACCATAACATAACATAATCATAACAAAATAACTCATTAGCTAGCTAGCATAGCATAGCAAAACCATTTATCCATAATTAAAAATAAGGTTTGATTACTGAAATGTCATATTTTTTTTAAATTAAATTAATATTTACTCATAATATTAATTTATCAATAGTACCCAAAATTACCCAGTGGTTATTATTATGATGAAGAAAAAATCAATTTTCGGAAGTTGATGATGACAACCGATTACGCTTTGCTTCGTAAACCAGGCTAACTTTAGAGAACAGTCTTAGTTCTTTCTGTATAATTGTTGTTACTCGTTGGTTAATTTTCAACTTCAATGTCTTTATCTAGTAGTTAAAGATAAGGTTTGGTATTTAGTATTAGTACAGGTCGGACTCGATTATCCGGAGTGTTGATTTTTTTATCACTCCAGATAATAGAATCCTCCGAATAATCGTATCATTAAA
Source organism: Toxorhynchites rutilus septentrionalis (assembly GCF_029784135.1). Classification (NCBI taxonomy): domain Eukaryota; kingdom Metazoa; phylum Arthropoda; class Insecta; order Diptera; family Culicidae; genus Toxorhynchites; species Toxorhynchites rutilus. The sequence continues at coordinate 142,714,335 of NC_073744.1, read as the reverse complement.
AAACGAATATTCTCTCGGTAACGTAATATAATTATGATTTGCCCTTATTTATTAAACGATTTTTTACGTGGTTTACGTGATTAAACGTGGCGACCTTCTCGAATTTATGTTGTTTATAATGAAGTGTATTCTAAAAGGCAAGGCATTCAGCCATTTTTGAGCGGCGGACAAATTGAATTTTTCAAGATCAAGGAATACGCAGTTTTATAAAGACAGTAGAATTTAAGGTATGTTCCAAATGTTCTAGTAACGGGGTCGAATTTCCATTGATGTGGGACAACCCTACAAACACTCAAACATACATACAAACAGGGCAAGATGAATGAAACCATTAAAAAGTAATTGTTTATTTGAGAACTGCGGTCATCTTGGATTTGGATTTTTCATGATCTACTGAGTTCTGCCAGTCGAGCACTTTCATTTGATACCCATGTTGATGGGGCTTTGAAAAAAAAAATGGCGCCATTTTGTGATGGCGGCCATATTGGATTTGGATTTTTCATAAATAACTGTGTTCTACTAGTCAAGTCCTGTCATTTGATACCCATGTTGATGGGGTCGTGAAAAAATATATATATAGCGCCATCTTGTGGTGGCGGCCATTTTGGGTTTGAATTTTTCATCAATAACTGTGTTCTACTAATCAATCCCTTTCATTTGATATCGATATTGATAGGGTTCTGAGAAAATATGTAATCCGCCATTTTGTAGTGGCCGCCATCATAAATGACTGTGTTATACTAATCAAGCCCTTTCATTTGATACCCATATTGATTATTCAAGATGGAATTATTAAACAAAATAATCAAAATTTCCAATCTAAAAATAAGAAAAATCAAAAATAAAATACTCCAGATAATCGAGACTAAAATTCCGGATAATCGAGTCGGACCAGTACTTGTTTGTCGGTTGTATTCATAATTTTTATATATGGTGAATCGGAGGAAACTATAGTGTTTCCACAAAAAAACCGGGTTGTATTTCTTGTGAGTGATTTTTCGGACCTGCGGTTAACTTTGAAAAATCATAACTCAATAACGAAAAATAACGCCTCTCTGAGTTTTGGATATGTTATGTAAAAAAATCTCAGAGCCATGCCATGTAAATAGCAGAAAACCAAATACAATCAATAGTTCAAGAACAGAATCCATTTTTTACATGCATAATATTTTTCGGAGGAAGACTAGCTTTAATTTGATATGTCGATGGTCTAAATCGGTACAGTAGTTTAAAAGTTATGAATTTTTGGAGAAAGTCATTTTTGGAAAAAAGTGGAACAGGTTGATTTTCCGGTCCACCCTGAAATAGAAATGGGCTCTTTCATAAAAATACGGATAAGGATCTAACATTTTGCAATAAGAAACAAAACTGCCACTTAACACTTTCGTCGTCCCGTCATCCAGATATGAGTGACACTTTCCTCGTTCAAATCGAATAGGTTTTTTGGAAGGAATTTGGTAAAATACGCACCCAAGTGTAACTAGAGGATATGTAGAAAAATAATATCATATCATAATATCATGACCATTTCATTATAATGTTTATACTATACTTTTTATCAATTTATAGTGCGGATGGTTTGTACTGCACTGCCCATGCTTGCATAGGAGACGTAATCACCAACACCATCAGTGTTGGGAAAACGCATTTTTGTTGTTTTTTTTGCCTACAAGCGTCATCTATGTAATAAGACACTATCATGAAAGGCATGTTTGAACTCTACAAAGAATGTGATTCAAATGTAGACTTAGCTTATAGCACATAACACTGATAATTGTTGATTTTCGAACGATGTATGAAACTAAGTCTGTTTTGCGGACTGAGACGAACCAGCCCAGGAGGCTGAAAGTCTCAAAAATAAAAAAAAAATAAAAAAAAATCTGTTTTGCGGACTAACAGCGATTTTTCTGAAAGGTTTTTTTTTCAAAATTGCTCAAATGTTTTCGAACAAAAAATGTTTGTTTGCATGTTGAGCAAACGTATTACATTACGTGGAATGCAAAATGGCGAAAAAGTCGATTTTGTTCATTTTGTTGCTTACGTCTCCTTTACAAACATGGGCAGTGCAACTTTTTGCGAAACCCATATAATATGACTTTGGCATGTGTTATTATTGTCAATACGTCTTCAAATTAAAAAAAATATATTGCTAGATCATGTAAAAGTTGTCTACAAACTAAGTTTGATCATCATTTGATAATTTATCCGCATGTTGGGTTCAACAAGAAACTCAAAAAAGTCGCGTTGGGCGTCGAACGTGTTAACACGAAAATTTGATATCCACTATATGGGTTTGGCATGGAATGACTGTAACTACTGTCAGATGAGACATTTTATCATTTCATTCATATGCGTTTTGATCTGTGGATTGAGTCGCCATATTTCCAAATTGTCTTGAATATCCTCTCCTAAATTGTGCTTCTATGCTTTATATCACTAAGAAAAGCGATATCATGAACACAGTTATAATCATTCAATTAAGAATATGTTTCATTGACAGATGTTTTTTGTTCATTCGGCCGAAAGATCCTAAATTTTCAACTTGACAACCTTCACATCCGATTCCAATATTATCGAGCACAGTGCCTGCTGATGGATAATACAATGGTAATTGATGAAATTTGAAATATTATCTCTAATATTGCAGTGATTTATAAGTCCATTTTGCCTTTAAACAAGCAAGGAACTCCATCAGTCATTGAAGATATCGATTTTTGTATTCGAAATCCTATTTTAGTGATAAAGGACTTGAATGAGTTGTATATATCTCGACCTATCATTTGTCCGGTGAATGGTAAAATTGTTAATAGTTGTTCTGTTACAGACATATCCTGGAAACTAGGATTTAGCGATTTTTACAAAAAAATCGATTTTGATAAATTGTTTTTGGAGATTGGAGATAGACTCACTGATTACATCGATACAAGAGACACTATCTTCGTAAAAATCTACATATTCTATTTTATTATTTATTCAATTATTATCATATTACTAGCTGACCCGAATGCTTCGTCCCGCCCAAAATTTATTTTTCGTTATCACATTCACGTTCAAAATCTTGTTCAAGATTTTGCAAATAACATGTTTATCCGTTACATGGAATAAATGTTTGATACCGAAAATATGATAGAATAAAGACAGCCCTAAATAGGACAATTCCTTTCTCGAGCTTTGCTCTTCTCAACACATTCGGTGATCCATTTTTATTTATATAGATGTAAGAAGATATAGGAGATATATATCACATAAAAAAAAATCAATTGTCCATTTGATTGATTAGTTTTCGAGTTATGCAGAAATTTGTGTTTCATTTCTGTGGCCCCTAAGAGAGGGGGAGGAGTATCTAACCACTATTTATACATTCATTGCATCCTAAGACCTCCACATGCCAAATTTTATTCCGTTTGCTTGATTAGTTCTCGAGTAATGGTTAGGGGGTACGCGAATGTCCACGCTTGTCCATGATGAGGGGGGTAGAGGTTATGAATTATGTCCACGTGAACACCCTTCGTACTTCGTATTTTGACGTAGAACTACGTCTTTCATTAAGGGTGCCAAATCAGAAAACAGGTCACGTTTTTATGAAATAAAGTTAACGTTAATAACTATTTTTGCCGCGAACGAATTTTGGCGATTTACACACTAAACGAATCGAAAATTCCGTAAGATTTGTTTATTATGCTATACATTAGAATCCCCTGGTTTGTAAATGGTTAAAAGGGGAAATCGTAGGATTTTAAGTCTCCGTGATTAAAGGAAAAGTAGAAAAATGAAGGGGAATACTTGCCTAGAGTATAAACAGCGATGTTGGTGCAGTGAAAAGCGCTCGCACTGAACCGAGCCTTCGCGAGTGTGACACCGCATCGAACAACAGCGAGTTCTGGAAATTTGTATGTGATTAGGTTTCGCATACCAGTGGCAAAACTTCCTCCACTAAGGATGATAGCTGCGCTTTTCTCGAGCATGAGAAAGTAATGCAACTTTCAATAACAACGCAACAGTTGTTTCTAAAATTTCACAGCATTATAAAATAATATCCGAAGGTATAAATAGGCGACTTATATAAAATAACGGTGGTTGTTCTACGTCAACAATGCGGTCGTATCTTGGACACAACCTCCTATAATTTTTAATGAAAGAATTGAGCTGCCTGAGTGCGTTACCCGGTCGAACATCCATTTTTTCCTCATATTGTTAAATTTTTTCACCGTAATGTACACTTTGAGACTAACTCACATAAAATCACTGATATCTCGAGATCAAATGGGTTAGATACGCAAAAGTACGCATTACGCATTTCTCTTCATTTCTGATATATCTGCGTATTTTCCTTGCGATACCTGCAATCCAACATTGCACAGCTGTAGTGTCAGTCTGACCTTCTTCAAAGGATTTGAAATATCGTGAGGCAGTGTTGAAAAAAATCATCTTCGCTAAGCTCAAATGCATAGATTTTCGGGCTAGGTTGCGTCGAAAACCTATATATATATACCAAACGAAAATCAAAATGACAGATCCAGACAACCAGTGAATATGAGCAAATGAACTTTTGTTCTCCAATATGTTTTGAAGTTTATTTTTCCACCCCGTATCATTTTCATCTTGATTATTTAAGATGTCATAATTGAATTTCATTTTCGCCAAATGAATATCAGCTGTTGTTTACTTTTAGCCTGAGTTGTTTACTTTTAGTCTCGCCAAAAAAAAAAATCATGCGCGATTTCTTGCAAAGTTCATTTCATCGAACTCTGGCGTTTTTGTTCTCTAAATGGTCCAGCCTGACAATTTTTTTATTTTAGAATTTTGAGTCAAAATAAATGCCAGAACGAATATCGTTTCGAATGTGATGAATATCAATTCTTGATGATATTCAAAGTATAAATAACAGCGAAGTTATGAACCCCACTCAATGCCGCATTCATTCATTATAGCAAATTTACTCCAGCATCAGCGATACGAACAGAGTGAACTCGTTTGTTATTGTCATCAACATAATGAGGGCGGTGTGTTTCAAGCTGAAAAAAGTCATTTACACTGTAATAAAATCATATTAGCTACTCGTGAATATTTGTTGATATTCTAAGACACTGCCGTGAAGTGTTGGACGGTTGAACAGTTCAGCCGACTCATGAGAGGATGGTTATGATTTTAATTGCGTTCGTGCAGGATAGATTCGAACTCACCTTGACACTTAAAATAATAAATTTATTTTCTCATACTGCTTCGCGATTCATTCTTTCCCAGCAAAGTGCTATATTTTTTAATATTTTTTGATTCTCCAAAAACTGTGTCAAATATCCACGATATGATTAGATTATGCTGTTAGAATTTGTCATAAGATATCATAAGATACATAATGATAGTATGTGCCAAAGCTTAAAATAATCTCTTCGAAACCTATAAGTGATGTTTTGATGCAGAAATCAACAACGGAAAAATCAAGACTAGTTTTGGAGAAACCGAAGAGCGATACGAATTAATTTTTCGGTAAGGTTAGTGAAATACTCAATTATATATTACCGGAACTGTAGTTAAATAAGATTTCAATATAGTCGCAATTCAATTATTTCCTTGATCCGAGAAAATGCAAAAAAAAAAATGTCCACGTGGACAAGATGGGAGGGGTTTAGTCAATGACCACGCTTGTCCACGGTGGGGAGTCTAAAATCGAGCTTTTTCTGTCCACGTGGTATGTGGACAGCCCCTAGGAAGTATCCTGTGTCGGGCACTCGTACTGAAGCATTGAAGACTGCAACATCCCAATTATGAGAACACTTGTAATACTAGCCTCGAGCCAACCGCGAGTAATCGGTTACATATTACTAACACAGTTGTAAGGCAAACATTGTCGAAATATTGAATTTCCGGCCCCGTCAGGCTGGCGCCATATGAGCGTTAATAAAAATATATATTTTGGATAAAAATAAAAATAAAATAAAAGTCTAAAATATATCAACATCGGAAAGAATTGTGCCACAAAAATGAAGTTTCTGTATATTAGCACAAATGTGGATTCCCTTCATCGAAAGCATCTGTAGTGTTTGAATAATCTGTTTTTGATAATTATGGAAGGTGGATTATAAAAGCTGAAAATTCAAGAGTCCAATAAATACAGGTAGCATCCAACTTCAAGTATTTTTGAGTGAGTTTCGCATTTTTTGTTTTAGGTTAATATTTTTTGGGAATGACTCTCGTTGTACCTACATGACGGTTTTTAGTAACCTGTTCCTGCTTATTTATTTATTCAGAACTGGGCAAATAAAACAGAACGATCATATGATATTTACCTCCACTCTATGCCTTTTGAGGTGTTTGTTTTCAACTTTTAAGATTGATTATATTTCTGCTGAATCAAACTGGGGTTTCAAGTCTGTTGGTTTTTTTTTCTTTTGCCTATTGAATACTGTCTTCCCTATTGCACCATACATAATTGGATAGAACATATCAATTGCAGATAAATATGAGGCTAGTTACCAAGAGCAGATTTGACCCATACATGATCAAGCTCCTTGTATTTTTTGTTCAAAATTAACCTCCGAAGACATGTTGAACGTTTCATTCAATTTAGAAAAAAGCCATCCGAGATTTTAGATTTTTCTGGTAGTTTTCACTCAGAAATCCTCAAATTACTTCCACCGAGATTGTTCATCTAAATGTAAGATCACAACTGTTAACCTACCGGACGGACAGATTTCCGAAAATATGTCAATATATCAAGCGATTACCACTTGACAAAAAACGTCCCAATCCACTCAACTCCCGAGCTGACGCAATGCAATAGCCAGAGTGCGCAGTCGGATGAAAAATTGCCGAACCCTCATTAGTAACAGAATCCAGCCGGAGCAAAAATGTGTGTTCCTTTTTATCCTTCACTACCACAACCCTCCCCCTCCGAATTCATATGAGGGTTGCCGTTGAAGGGTCTATTTCTAGAATTTATTGCCCAATATCCACACATCCGCGCCGGAAATCGAATCGTAAACTCGCCCACATGTCATCATTTGTACGTGTTTCCACATTCGATCACACACGTATTATCTCTCCTAATCCATCAATAATAAAAACACATGTCACTGCCGACGTGAAAATTGTGTTTACGATTTTTACGACTTCTGGTCCTTTGCTTCGGTGCCTCCAAATCTCGGACCTCCTCAAACCTTAGCCTAAGCCTAAGGAGAGGGAGACTCAATAAAAAGGTGGAGCACCAGCAGGAGTGGAGTGAACGATTATCAGACACGTATTGATCCTTTTTTTTTTTGCTCTCGTTCGTAGACTCCAATCTCCTGAGATGTGGCAAGTTGTGGTTATTTCTTCACCCCCCACAGAAACCAAATCATAGCCAAGTGGTTGCGGCTTTTTTTTCCGTTACTGTATCATCACGGAAATATAACGCTGAATAAATTTTGTCTAGAATATATCTTTATTGAGTGGGGGAGTTTCCCAGATGGCTGTTTCGGTTTCCGCTTGCTTTCGGCTTGACGACGTTTCGGCCCGGCGGGTCTCTTTAGAGACACACACACACACATATATATATTGGAGGGCTAAAATAATTCACGATTATTTGCACTATTTGATGCCTATTTGCTTGGGAAGCTAGTATTTCCTTTCCAACTGTGTCCCACCCCCTCCCTCGAAAGGAGGCCGGCTTGGAAAACGGCAGAGTTTTCGGTGGTGAAAGGGCGATGGGAAAAAAATAAACAAAATATCCGGCTTGTGTGAGTTTCCTTCCCCCATGGACGAAGGGAGTGGATTGGTAGGTTTGAACTTTCCCCATAAATTATGGATATGGTTTCCCATTGCCACCACAAGTGGCACTTCTATTTATTATGACTTCTGACTCCGGCTTGGCCTCGCTTTTTCCCGGCGTCATTTGCTAGCGGCGCGCGGTCAGCCAGAGTTCTCCCGCTGTAAAGTTTGGGAGCGCAGTATAAAATCAAGAATCGTTAGAATTTTATTACAACTTTTGATGAAAATAGAACTGACGTTGTCGTTGTGGAAATATGCTTTCGGGAACATTTTCAGCTCTGAAACTGTTTTCAATCTAATCAGATAAGATCTAATCATATTGTAACTTTTCTAGGGCTTCATCCAAAGTGGATTCGTTTATCCTAATATTGGGATTTACAGTGCTTAATGGAGCGCTTTTGATTGTGAAAATGTTTACTTTTTTCGGCCTTAACTTATTTGTCATATAATCGTGTTCGAGTTGTGAATATAATATAGAAGTGTATAAAGTATTGAATTAAGAGATATGTGGAAAAAATGGAGCTTCTGTTGGTATCAATTATCGGTAAAGAGCTATGAGGATTTTTTTGTCTGAAGCAGAAGATTCCGTCAACTCTGAAGTACAGTCCCAATTTGTACAACCCGTGCAACAAATGATCTATATTTGTTACAACGGTTCTTATCGAATAACTTCAGATGTTGGAATCGAATTCTGTCTCGACAATAAAGTTACCGGATTCAACGCGGTGTGATTAGTGTAAATAATAATTATTCAAATCAGGATAAGTTTGGGTTATCGTGAGACAAGACTTAAAGGAGAATTAAAAACCCTGAATAGGGAAAATAAAAACTGGATTACAAATTGATACGATTGTATGTTTCTGTTATTACGTTACATTGTTGAAGCTCATTCCATATGCGATTAATTTATGTTTGCATGTCATTCAAAAGCATATCCTTCCATCGTTTTTTTTTCTAGCTATCGATTGTATCCACATGAAACTCGACATGAAAAAAACATTGAATTAATTTCCGAATCCAGGAAACATGAACACAACAGTAATATCCCTGGAGGTTAAGGGTATTCCCAACATGACGTTCATTTGTGCTTGCGTCAATCCATTCTATCGATTTTTAATACGATTATATAAATATCCCTAAATGTGTGCTTTGGCATTACGTTCCGTCATCGAGGCGCAGAGAGGCATGTAACATCAAAAGGGGCATTCAAACCGCTTTTCACGTCAACAACATTTAACTTACCAACTGCTGAGAGCCACAAATCTGTTATCAATGTTGTTTTTTTTCTAGTCTTTTCCCCATCTGCCTCGCTCTCTCTGCCCCGTCGTAAGACAAAACAAGCGAATCGTAAACGATTGCTTTCGCAATGTTTTCTAATCAATTTAATGGATTTATGTGGATATAATACACTGCGAGAAGAGCACACGAATCGGTTGCTCCTCGAGGAGGAGCTCCGTTTCATAAGCTTCAACACACAAATGGGTGATGACATGACGGAAGAAGGCCCAGAAGACTCCCTCAGGGGAACGTTGGTAATACGGGAGCGAGAGCGAAAAACACAAGTTGCTGACGAAATTAAATGTTACATGGTATCAGAATATTCTCCGAAAATCGTTTTTAAAACGTTGCTTCCTATGGAATAGCGTGTGTTTTTTTCGGTCTCAGTTTAACACTAGAACTATCAACAGTTTTTATATACCTATTTATACTAAACCAATCATTTTTGATTGGTTGTCAAAATATAAAAAAAAACTTCAAAAGAAATGAACCATATTTAGAAAAAGTAATA